>NW_027208227.1:0-257000 GCF_964237555.1 Oryctolagus cuniculus | reverse complement strand
GACCAAGGTGAGTTTTTGTGTTTTGGAAAATCAAATGGAACACTTTGGCTGAGGTGACAGATATTAATTGTCTCCAAACTGAGTTTCACTGTGATTTTCAGGTTAATTCAGTCAGAATACCACAGGCAGTCAGCTGCAGGGGTGGATGAATCCTGGAACAGCCTGTTTCCTTCGAGTGAATCAAGCCCAATATCATAATGGATTCTTGCATTTCTTTGGCCTTTTTCTTATTTTTCTTATTTATCATGGTTTGTAATGAATTTTCTGAGGTGAGCTTTGGTTTTGAAGCTGCAATATGGAGTTCAGGATCCGGGGGAATGGTCTTTTTCCTTTTTTTTTTTTTCTTGACAGGCAGAGTGGACAGTGAGAGAGAGAGACAGGGAGAAATTTCTTCCTTTGCTGTTGGTTCACCCTCTAATGGCCGCCGCGGCCAGTGTGCTGCGGCGGGCGCACCGCGCTGATCCGATTGCAGGAACCAGGAGCCAGGTGCTTTTCCTGGTCTCCCATGGGGTGCAGTGCCCCAGCACTTGGGCCATCCTCCACTGCACTCCCTGGCCACAGCAGAGGGCTGGCCTGGAAGAGGGGCAACCAGGACAGAATCCGCACCCAGACCGGGACTAGAACCTGGTGTGCTGGGGCCGCTAGGTGGAGGATTAGCTTAATGAGCCGCGGAGCCGGCTGGGAATGGTCTTTTTCAAACAGGGCACAGCTCTTGGCCTGCTCCAATTCTGGCTTGCTGTCATTGTTTTGGGAGCCTCAGACGATTTGTGGTTTCTTGAGCGGCAATATCCTAAATGTTTTCTGCGTCTGAGTTGGTTTTGCCTTCTTCCTTCCCAAATTTTGTATTCTGCCACAATACAAACAAGAGTTTGGGCAGAGTAGCCATTTTGTAATGAAAAACACAGCAAATAGGCGTTTGAAGCTTAGAAATCTACAGGTAACACGACCAAGGTGAGTTTTTGTGTTTTGGAAAATCAAATGGAACACTTTGCCTGAGGAGACAGATATTAATTGCCTCCAAACTGAGTTTCACTGCGATTTTCAGGTGAATTCAGTCAGAATTCCACAGGCAATCAGCAGGAGCGGTGGATGAATCCGGGAATAGCCGGTTTCCTGGCGACTAAATCCAGCCCAATATCATTATGGATTCTTGCATTTCTTTCGCTTTTTTCTCATTTTTCTTATTTATCATGGTTTGTAATGAATTTTTTGATTTGAGCTTTGGTTTTGAGGCTGGCATATTGAGTTCAGGTCACCAGAGGAAGGTTCTTTTTCAATCAGGGCACAGCTGTTGGCATGCTCCAATTCTGGCTTGCTGTCATTGTTTTGGGTGCCTCAGCTGACTTTTGGTTTCTTGAGTGGCAATTTACTAAATGTTTTCTGGATCTTAGTTGGTTTTGCCTTCTTCCTTCCCAAATATTGTATTCTGACACGATACAACCAATAGTTTGGAAAGAGTTGCCATTATGAATTAAAAAACACTACAAATAGGCCTTTGAAGCTTAGAAATCTACAGGTAACATAACCAAGGTGAGTTTTTATGTTTTGGAAAATCAAATGGAATACTTTGGCTGAGGTCACAGATATATATTGCCTCCAAAGTGAGTTTCACTGCGATTTTCTGGTTAATTCAGTCAGAATTCCACAGGCAGTCAGCAGGAGTGGTAGATGAATCTGGGAACAGCCGGTTTCCTTGCGACTCAATCAAGCCCAATATCATTATGGATTCTTGCATTTCTTTGGCTTTTTTCTCATCTTTCTTATTTATCATGGTTTGTAATGAATTTTCTGATGTGAGCTTTGGTTTTGAGGCTGGCATATGGAGTTCAGGGTACCGGAGGAATACTCTTTTTAAAACAGGGCATAGCTGTTGGCCTGCTCCAAATCTGGCTTGCTGTCATTTCTTTGGGTGCCTCAGCTGAATTTTGGTTTCTTGAGCGGCAATTTCCTAAATGTTTGCTGGGTCTGAGTTGGTTTTGCCTTCTTCCTTCCCAAATTTTCTTTTCTGATGGCATGCAAACAAGAGTTTCGGCAGAGTAACCATTATGAAATAAAAAACACTACAAATATGCGTTTAAAGCTTAGAAATCTACAGGTAATACGACCAAGGTGAGTTTTTGTGTTTTAGAAAATCAAATGGAACACTTTGGCTGAGGTTACAGATAGTAATTGCCTCCAAACTGAGTTTCACTGCGATTTTCAGGTGAATTCCGTCAGAGTTCCACAGGCAGTCCGCTGGAGGGGTGGATGAATCCGGGAACAGCCGGTTTCCTTGTGACGAAATCAAGCTGAATATCATTATGGATTCTTGCATTTCTTTGGCTTTTTTCACCTTTTTCTTATTTATCATGGTTCGTGATGAATTTTCTGATGTGAGCTTTGGTTTTGAGGCTGGCATATGGAGTTCAGGGCACAAGAGGAATGGTCTTTTTCAAACAGGGCACAGCTGTTGGCCTGCTCCAATTCTTCCTTCCCGTCATTGTTTTGGGTGCCGCGGCTAACAGGCAGTCAGCTGTAGGGGTGGATGAATCTGGGCACAGCCGGTATCCTTGCGAATAAATCCAGCCCAATATCATTATGGGTTTTCTGGGTCTGAGTTGGTTTTGCTGTCTGCCTTCCCAAATTATCTTTTCTGATGCCATACAAACAAGAGTTTGGGCAGAGTAGCCATTATGAAATAAAAACCACAAGAAATAGGATTTTGAAGCTTAGAAATCTACAGGTAGCACGACCATGGTGAGTTTTTGTGTTTTGGAACATAAAATGGAACGCTTTGGCTGAGGTGACAGATATTAATTGCTACCAAACTGAGTTTCACTGCGATTTTCAGGTTAATTCAGTCAGAATTCCACAGGCAGTCAGCTGGAGGGGTGGATGAATCTGGGAACAGCCGGTTTCCATGCGAATAAAACAAGCCTAATATCATTATGGATTCTTGCATTTCTTTGGCTTTTTTCTCATTTTTTATTTATCAAGGTTTGTAATGAATTTTCTGATGTGAGATTTGGTTTTGAGGCTGCAATATGCAGTTCAGGGCACCGGAGGAATGGCCTTTTTCAAACAGGGCACAGCTGTTGGCCTGCTCCAATTCTGGCTTGCTGTCATTGTTTTGAGTGCCTCAGCTGACTTTTGGTTTCTTGAGCAGCAATTTCCTGCATGTTTTCAGGGTCTGAGTTGGTTTTGCCTTCTTCCTTCCCAAATTTTGTA
Organism: Oryctolagus cuniculus; assembly: GCF_964237555.1. Lineage (NCBI taxonomy): Eukaryota > Metazoa > Chordata > Mammalia > Lagomorpha > Leporidae > Oryctolagus > Oryctolagus cuniculus. The sequence continues at coordinate 253,793 of NW_027208227.1, read as the reverse complement.
TTCTGACGCCATACAAACATGAGTTTGGGCAGAGCAGCCATTTTGTAATGAAAAACACAGCAAATAGGCATTTGAAGCTTAGAAATCTACAGGTAACATGACCAAGGTGAGGTTTTGTGTTTTGGAAAATCAAATGGAACACGTTGGCTGAGGTGACAGATATTAATTGCCTCCAAACTGAGTTTCACTGTGATTTTCAGGTGAATTCAGTCACAATTCCACAGGCAGTCAGCTGGAGGGGTGGATGAACTGGGAACAACCGGTATCCTTGCGAATAAATCCAGCCCAATATCATTATGGATTCTTGCATTTCTTTGTCTTTTTTCTCATTTGTCTTATTTATCATGGTTTGTAATGAATTTTCTGATGTCAGCTTTGGTTTTGAAGCTGAAATATGGAGTTCAGGGCACCGGAGGAATGGCCTTTTTCCATCAGGGCACAGCTGTTGGCTTGCTCCAATTCTGGCTTGCTGTCATTATTTTGGGAGCCTCAGCTGACTTTTGGTTTCTTGAGTGGAAATTTCCTAAATGTTTTCTGGGTCTGAGTTGGTTTTGCCTTCTTCCTTCCCAAATTTTGTATTCTGACGGCATACAAACAAGAGTTTGGACAGAGTAGCCATTATGGAATGAAAAACACAACCAATAGGCGTTTGAAGCTTAGAAATCTACAGGTAACACGACCAAGGTGAGTTTTTGTGTTTTGGAAAAGAAAATGGAACACGTTGGCTGAGGTGACAGATATTAATTGCCTCCAAACTGAGTTTCACTGCGATTTTCAGCTTAATTCTCTCAGAATTCCACAGGCAGTCACCTGGAGGGGTAGATGAATCCGGGAACAGCCGTTTCCTTGCGACTAAATCAAGCCCAATATCATTATGGATTCTTGCATTTCTTTGGCTCTTATTTTTCTTATTTATCATGGTTTGTAATGAATTTTCTGATGTGCGCTTTGGTTTTTAGGCTGGCATATGGAGTTCAGGGCACAAGAGGAATGGTCATTTTCAGTCAGGGCATAGCTGTTGGCTTGCTCCAATTCTGGCTTGCTGTCATTGTTTTGGGTGCCTCAGCCGATTTGTGGTTTCTTGAGCGGCATTTTCCTAAATGTTTTCTGGGTCTGAGTTGGTTTTTCCTTCTTCCTTCCCAAATTTTGTATTCTGATGCAATACAAACAAGAGTTTCGGCAGAGTAGCCATTATGAAATAAAAAACACAACAAACAAGCATTTCAAGGTTATACATGTACAGAAAACACGACCAAGGTGAGTTTTTGTGTTTTGGAAAATCAAATGGAACACTTTGACTGAGGTGACAGATATTAATTGCCTCCAAACTGAGTTTCACTGCGATGTTCAGGTTAATTCAGTCGAATTCCACAGGTAGCCAGATGGAGGGGTGGATGAATCTGGGAACAGCCGGTTTCCTTGCGACTGAATCAAGCCCAATATCATTATGGATTCTTGCATTTCTTTGGCTTTTTTCTCATTTTTCTTATTCATGATGGTTTGTAATGAATTTTCTCATGTGAGCTTTGGTTTTGAGTCTGCAAGATGGAGTTCAGGGCACCGGAGGAATGGCCATATTCAATCAGGGCACAGACCTTTGCTTGCTCCAATTCTGGCTTACTGTCATTGGTTTGGGTGCCTCAGCTGAGTTTGCTTTCTTGAGCGGCAAGTTCCTAAATGTTTTCTGGGTCTGAGTTGGTTTTGCCTTCTTCCTTCAAATGTTGCTTCTGACGCAATACAAACAAGAGTTTAGACAGAGTAGCCATTATGAAATAAAAAACACAACAAATAGGCGTTTGAAGCTTAGACATCTACTGGTAACATGACCAAGGTGAGTTTTTGTGTTTTGGAATATAAAATGGAACACTTTGGCTGTGGTGACAGATATTAATTGCCTCCAAACTGAGTTTCACTGTGATTTTCAGGTTAATTCAGTCAGAATTCCACAGGCAGTCAGCTGGAGGGGTGGATGAATCTGGGAACAACCGGTTTCCTTGCGACTAAATCAAACCTAATATCATTATGGAATCTTGCATTTCTTTGGATTTATTCTCATTTTTCTTATTTATCATGGTGTGTAATGAATTTTCTGATGTGAGCTTTGGTTTTGAGTCTGGAAGATGGAGTTCAGGGCAGAAGAGGATGGTTCTTTTTCAATCAGGGCACAGCTCTTTGCTTGCTCCAATTCTGGTTTAATGTAATTGGTTTGGGTACCTCTGCTGACTTTTGGTTTCTTGAGCGGCAATTTCCTAAATGTTTTCTGGGTCTGAGTTGGTTTTGCCTTCTTCCTTGTCAAATTTTGTATTCTGACGCAATACAAAAAAGAGTTTGGTTAAAGTAGCCATTATGAAATAAAAACCACAACAAATATGCTTTTGAAGCTTAGAAATCTACAGGTAACTCGACCATGGTGAGTTTTTGTGTTTTGGAAAATCAAATGGAACACTTTGGCTGAGGTGACAGATATTAATTGCTTCCAAACTGAGTTTCACTGTGATTTTCAGGTTAATGCAGTCAAAATTCCACAGGTAGTCAGCTGGAGGGGGGGATGAATCTGGGAAGAGCTGATTTCCTTGAGACTAAATCAAGCCCAATATCATTATGGATTCTTGCATTTCTTTGGCTTTTTTCTCATTTTTCTTATGTATCATGGTTTGTAGTGAATTTTCTGATGTGAGCTTTGGTTTTGAGTCTGCAATATGGAGTTCAGGGCACAAGAGGAAGGTTCTTTTTCAAACAGGGCACAGCCATTTGCTTGCTCCAGTTCTGGCTTGCTGTCATTGTTTTGGGTGCCTCAGCTGATTTTTGGTGTGTTGAGTGGCAATTTCCTAAATGTTTTCTGGGTCAGAGTTGGTTTTGCCTTCTTCCTTCCCAAATTTTGTATTCTGACGCCATACAAACAAGAGGTTGGACAGAGTAGCCATTATGAAATAAAAAAAAACACAAGAAATAGGAGTTTGAAGCTTAGAAATCTACAGGTAACACGACCAAGGTGAGATTTTGTGTTTTGGAAAATCAAATGGAACACTTTGGCTGAGGTGACACATATTAATTGCCTCCAAACTGAGTTTCACTGCGATTTTCAGGTTAATTCTGTCAGAATTCCACAGGCAGTCAGCTGGAGGGGTGGATGAATCCGGGAAAGATGGTTTCCTTGTGACTAAATCAAGCCCAATATCATTGTGGATTCTTGCATTTCTTTGGCTTTTTTCTCATCTTTCTTATTTATCATGGTTTGTAATGAATTTTCGGATGTGAGCTTTGGTTTTGAGGCTGGCATTTTGAGTTCAGGGCACCGGAGGAATGGTCCTTTTCAAACAGGGCACAGCTGTTGGCCTGCTCCAATTCTGGCTTGCTGTCATTTTATTTTGGGTGCCTCAGCTTATTTGTGGTTTCTTGAGCGGCAATTTTCTGAATGTTTTCTGGGTCTGAGTTGCTTTTGCCTTCTTCCTTGTCAAATTTTGTATTCTCACGCAATACAAACAAGAGTTTCAGCAGAGTAGCCATTATGAAATAAAAAACACAACAAATAGGCATTTGAAGCTTAGAAATCTACAGGTAACCCGACCAAGGTGAGTTTTTGTGTTTTGGAAAATCAAATGGAACACTTTGGCTGAGGTGACAGATATTAATGGCCTCCAAACTGAGTTTCAATGCGATTTTCAGGTTAATTCAGTCAGAATTCCACAGGCTGTCAGCTGGAGGGGTGGATGAATCCGGGAACAACCGGTTTCTTTGCGACTCAATCAAGCCCAATAGCATTATGGATTCTTGCATTTCTTTGGCTTTTTTCTTCGTTTTCATATTTATCATCGTTTCTAATGAATTTTCTGATGTGAGTTTTGGTTTTGAGGCTGCAATATGGAGTTCAGAGTAACGGAGGAATGGTCTTTTTCAAACAGGGCACAGCTGTTGGCCTGCTCCAATTCTGGCTTGCTGTCATTCTTTTGAGTGCCTCAGCCGATTTGTGGATTCTTGAGCGGCAATTTCCTACATGTTTTCTGGGTCTGAGTTGGTTTTGCCCCCTTCCTTCCCAAATTTTGTATTCTGATGCCATAGAAAGAAGAGTTTGGGTAGAGTAGCCATTATGAAATAAAAAACACAACACATAGGCGTTTGAAGCTTAGAAATCTACAGGTAACACCACCAAGGTGAGTTTTTGTGTTTTGGAAAATCAAATGGAACACTTTGGCTGAGGTGACTGATATTAATTGCCTCCAAACTGAGTTTCACTGCGATTTTCAGGTTAATTCCGTCAGAATTCCACAGGCAGTCAGCGGGAGGGGTGGATGAATCCGGGAACAGCCCGTTTCCTTGCGACTAAATCAAGCCCAATATCATTATGGATTCTTGCATTTCTTTGGATTTTTCGCATTTTTCTTATTTATCATGGTTTGTAATGAATTTTGTGATGTCAGCTTTGGTTATGAGGCTGCAATATGGAGTTCAGGGCACCGGGGGAATGGTCTTTTTCAATCAGGGCACAGCTGTTAGTCTGCTCTAATTCTGGCTTGCTGTCATTGCTTTGAGTGCCTCAGCCGATTTGTGGTTTCTTGAGCGGCAATTTCCTACATGTTTTCTGGGTCTGAGTTGATTTTGCCTTCTTCCTTCCCAAATTTTGTATTCTGACACAATACAAACAAGAGTTTTTGCAGAGTAGCCATTTTGTAATGAAAAACATAGCATATAGGCGTTTGAAGCTTAGAAATCTACAGGTAACACGACCAAGGTGAGGTTATGTGTTTTGGATAATAAAATGGTCTGAGGTGACAGATATTAATTGCCTCCAAACTGAGTTTCACTGCGATTTTCAGGTGAATTCAGTCAGAATTCCACAGGCAGTCAGCTGCAGTGGTCGATGAATCCAGGAACAGCCGGTTTCCTTGAGACTAAATCAAGCCCAATATCATTATGCGTTCTTGGAATTCTTTGGCTTTTTTCTCATTTTCCTTATTTTTCATGGTTTGTAATGAATTTTCTGATGTGAGCTTTGGTTTTGAGGCTGCAATATGGAGTTCAGGGCACCGGAGGAATGGTCTTTTTCAAACACGGCACAGCTGTTGGCCTGCTCCAATTCTGCCTTGCTGTCGTTGTTTTGAGTGCCTCAGCCGATTTGTGGTTTTTTGTGCGGCAATTTCTTAAATGTTTTCTGGGTCTGAGTTGGTTTTGCCTTCTTCCTTCCCAAATTTTCTTTTCTGATGGCATGCAAACAAGAGTTTGGGCAGAGTAGCCATTATGAAATAAAAAACACTACAAATATGCGTTTAAAGCTTAGAAATCTACAGGTAATACGACCAAGGTGAGTTTTTGTGTTTTAGAAAATCAAATGGAACACTTTGGCTGAGGTTACAGATAGTAATTGCCTCCAAACTGAGTTTCACTGCGATTTTCAGGTGAATTCCGTCAGAGTTCCACAGGCAGTCCGCTGGAGGGGTGGATGAATCCGGCAACAGCCGGTTTCCTTGTGACGAAATCAAGCTGAATATCATTATGGATTCTTGCATTTCTTTGGCTTTTTTCACCTTTTTCTTATTTATCATGGTTCGTGATGAATTTTCTGATGTGAGCTTTGGTTTTGAGGCTGGCATATGGAGTTCAGGGCACAAGAGGAATGGTCTTTTTCAAACAGGGCACAGCTGTTGGCCTGCTCCAATTCTTCCTTCCCGTCATTGTTTTGGGTGCCGCGGCTAACAGGCAGTCAGCTGTAGGGGTGGATGAATCTGGGCACAGCCGGTATCCTTGCGAATAAATCCAGCCCAATATCATTATGGGTTTTCTGGGTCTGAGTTGGTTTTGCTGTCTGCCTTCCCAAATTATCTTTTCTGATGCCATACAAACAAGAGTTTGGGCAGAGTAGCCATTATGAAATAAAAACCACAAGAAATAGGATTTTGAAGCTTAGAAATCTACAGGTAGCACGACCATGGTGAGTTTTTGTGTTTTGGAACATAAAATGGAACGCTTTGGCTGAGGTGACAGATATTAATTGCTACCAAACTGAGTTTCACTGCGATTTTCAGGTTAATTCAGTCAGAATTCCACAGGCAGTCAGCTGGAGGGGTGGATGAATCTGGGAACAGCCGGTTTCCATGCGAATAAAACAAGCCTAATATCATTATGGATTCTTGCATTTCTTTGGCTTTTTTCTCATTTTTTATTTATCAAGGTTTGTAATGAATTTTCTGATGTGAGATTTGGTTTTGAGGCTGCAATATGCAGTTCAGGGCACCGGAGGAATGGCCTTTTTCAAACAGGGCACAGCTGTTGGCCTGCTCCAATTCTGGCTTGCTGTCATTGTTTTGAGTGCCTCAGCTGACTTTTGGTTTCTTGAGCAGCAATTTCCTGCATGTTTTCAGGGTCTGAGTTGGTTTTGCCTTCTTCCTTCCCAAATTTTGTATTCTGACGCCATACAAACAAGAGTTTGGGCAGAGCAGCCATTTTGTAATGAAAAACACAGCAAATAGGCATTTGAAGCTTAGAAATCTACTGGTAACATGACCAAGGTGAGGTTTTGTGTTTTGGAAAATCAAATGGAACACGTTGGCTGAGGTGACAGATATTAATTGCCTCCAAACTGAGTTTCACTGTGATTTTCAGGTGAATTCAGTCAGAATTCCACAGGCAGTCAGCTGGAGGGGTGGATGAACTGGGAACAACCGGTATCCTTGCGAATAAATCCAGCCCAATATCATTATGGATTCTTGCATTTCTTTGTCTTTTTTCTCATTTGTCTTATTTATCATGGTTTGTAATGAATTTTCTGATGTCAGATTTGGTTTTGAAGCTGAAATATGGAGTTCAGGGCACCGGAGGAATGGCCTTTTTCCATCAGGGCACAGCTGTTGGCTTGCTCCAATTCTGGCTTGCTGTCATTATTTTGGGAGCCTCAGCTGACTTTTGGTTTCTTGAGTGGAAATTTCCTAAATGTTTTCTGGGTCTGAGTTGGTTTTGCCTTCTTCCTTCCCAAATTTTGTATTCTGACGGCATACAAACAAGAGTTTGGACAGAGTAGCCATTATGGAATGAAAAACACAACCAATAGGCGTTTGAAGCTTAGAAATCTACAGGTAACACGACCAAGGTGAGTTTTTGTGTTTTGGAAAAGAAAATGGAACACGTTGGCTGAGGTGACAGATATTAATTGCCTCCAAACTGAGTTTCACTGCGATTTTCAGCTTAATTCTCTCAGAATTCCACAGGCAGTCACCTGGAGGGGTAGATGAATCCGGGAACAGCCGTTTCCTTGCGACTAAATCAAGCCCAATATCATTATGGATTCTTGTAATTCTTTGGCTCTTATTTTTCTTATTTATCATGGTTTGTAATGAATTTTCTGATGTGCGCTTTGGTTTTTAGGCTGGCATATGGAGTTCAGGGCACAAGAGGAATGGTCATTTTCAGTCAGGGCATAGCTGTTGGCTTGCTCCAATTCTGGCTTGCTGTCATTGTTTTGGGTGCCTCAGCCGATTTGTGGTTTCTTGAGCGGCATTTTCCTAAATGTTTTCTGGGTCTGAGTTGGTTTTTCCTTCTTCCTTCCCAAATTTTGTATTCTGATGCAATACAAACAAGAGTTTCGGCAGAGTAGCCATTATGAAATAAAAAACACAACAAACAAGCATTTCAAGGTTATACATGTACAGAAAACACGACCAAGGTGAGTTTTTGTGTTTTGGAAAATCAAATGGAACACTTTGACTGAGGTGACAGATATTAATTGCCTCCAAACTGAGTTTCACTGCGATGTTCAGGTTAATTCAGTCGAATTCCACAGGTAGCCAGATGGAGGGGTGGATGAATCTGGGAACAGCCGGTTTCCTTGCGACTGAATCAAGCCCAATATCATTATGGATTCTTGCATTTCTTTGGCTTTTTTCTCATTTTTCTTATTCATGATGGTTTGTAATGAATTTTCTCATGTGAGCTTTGGTTTTGAGTCTGCAAGATGGAGTTCAGGGCACCGGAGGAATGGCCATATTCAATCAGGGCACAGACCTTTGCTTGCTCCAATTCTGGCTTACTGTCATTGGTTTGGGTGCCTCAGCTGAGTTTGCTTTCTTGAGCGGCAAGTTCCTAAATGTTTTCTGGGTCTGAGTTGGTTTTGCCTTCTTCCTTCAAATGTTGCTTCTGACGCAATACAAACAAGAGTTTAGACAGAGTAGCCATTATGAAATAAAAAACACAACAAATAGGCGTTTGAAGCTTAGACATCTACTGGTAACATGACCAAGGTGAGTTTTTGTGTTTTGGAATATAAAATGGAACACTTTGGCTGTGGTGACAGATATTAATTGCCTCCAAACTGAGTTTCACTGTGATTTTCAGGTTAATTCAGTCAGAATTCCACAGGCAGTCAGCTGGAGGGGTGGATGAATCTGGGAACAACCGGTTTCCTTGCGACTAAATCAAACCTAATATCATTATGGAATCTTGCATTTCTCTGGATTTATTCTCATTTTTCTTATTTATCATGGTGTGTAATGAATTTTCTGATGTGAGCTTTGGTTTTGAGTCTGGAAGATGGAGTTCAGGGCAGAAGAGGATGGTTCTTTTTCAATCAGGGCACAGCTCTTTGCTTGCTCCAATTCTGGTTTAATGTAATTGGTTTGGGTACCTCTGCTGACTTTTGGTTTCTTGAGCGGCAATTTCCTAAATGTTTTCTGGGTCTGAGTTGGTTTTGCCTTCTTCCTTGTCAAATTTTGTATTCTGACGCAATACAACAAAGAGTTTGGTTAAAGTAGCCATTATGAAATAAAAACCACAACAAATATGCTTTTGAAGCTTAGAAATCTACAGGTAACTCGACCATGGTGAGTTTTTGTGTTTTGGAAAATCAAACGGAACACTTTGGCTGAGGTGACAGATATTAATTGCTTCCAAACTGAGTTTCACTGTGATTTTCAGGTTAATGCAGTCAAAATTCCACAGGTAGTCAGCTGGAGGGGGGGATGAATCTGGGAAGAGCTGATTTCCTTGAGACTAAATCAAGCCCAATATCATTATGGATTCTTGCATTTCTTTGGCTTTTTTCTCATTTTTCTTATGTATCATGGTTTGTAGTGAATTTTCTGATGTGAGCTTTGGTTTTGAGTCTGCAATATGGAGTTCAGGGCACAAGAGGAAGGTTCTTTTTCAAACAGGGCACAGCCATTTGCTTACTCCAGTTCTGGCTTGCTGTCATTGTTTTGGGTGCCTCAGCTGATTTTTGGTGTGTTGAGTGGCAATTTCCTAAATGTTTTCTGGGTCAGAGTTGGTTTTGCCTTCTTCCTTCCCAAATTTTGTATTCTGACGCCATACAAACAAGAGGTTGGACAGAGTAGCCATTATGAAATAAAAAAAAACACAAGAAATAGGAGTTTGAAGCTTAGAAATCTACAGGTAACACGACCAAGGTGAGATTTTGTGTTTTGGAAAATCAAATGGAACACTTTGGCTGAGGTGACACATATTAATTGCCTCCAAACTGAGTTTCACTGTGATTTTCAGGTTAATTCTGTCAGAATTCCACAGGCAGTCAGCTGGAGGGGTGGATGAATCCGGGAAAGATGGTTTCCTTGCGACTAAATCAAGCCCAATATCATTGTGGATTCTTGCATTTCTTTGGCTTTTTTCTCATCTTTCTTATTTATCATGGTTTGTAATGAATTTTCGGATGTGAGCTTTGGTTTTGAGGCTGCAATATGGAGTTCAGGGCACCGGAGGAATGGTCCTTTTCAAACAGGGCACAGCTGTTGGCCTGCTCCAATTCTGGCTTGCTGTCATTTTATTTTGGGTGCCTCAGCTTATTTGTGGTTTCTTGAGCGGCAATTTTCTGAATGTTTTCTGGGTCTGAGTTGCTTTTGCCTTCTTCCTTGTCAAATTTTGTATTCTGACGCAATACAAACAAGAGTTTCAGCAGAGTAGCCATTATGAAATAAAAAACACAACAAATAGGCATTTGAAGCTTAGAAATCTACAGGTAACACGACCAAGGTGAGTTTTTGTGTTTTGGAAAATCAAATGGAACACTTTGGCTGAGGTGACAGATATTAATGGCCTCCAAAAAGAGTTTCAATGCGATTTTCAGGTTAATTCAGACAGAATTCCACAGGCTGTCAGCTGGAGGGGTGGATGAATCCGGGAACAACCGGTTTCTTTGCGACTCAATCAAGCCCAATAGCATTATGGATTCTTGCATTTCTTTGGCTTTTTTCTTCGTTTTCATATTTATCATCGTTTCTGATGAATTTTCTGATGTGAGTTTTGGTTTTGAGGCTGCAATATGGAGTTCAGAGTAACGGAGGAATGGTCTTTTTCAAACAGGGCACAGCTGTTGGCCTGCTCCAATTCTGGCTTGCTGTCATTCTTTTGAGTGCCTCAGCCGATTTGTGGATTCTTGAGCGGCAATTTCCTACATGTTTTCTGGGTCTGAGTTGGTTTTGCCCCCTTCCTTCCCAAATTTTGTATTCTGATGCCATAGAAAGAAGAGTTTGGGTAGAGTAGCCATTATGAAATAAAAAACACAACACATAGGCGTTTGAAGCTTAGAAATCTACAGGTAACACCACCAAGGTGAGTTTTTGTGTTTTGGAAAATCAAATGGAACACTTTGGCTGAGGTGACAGATATTAATTGCCTCCAAACTGAGTTTCACTGCGATTTTCAGGTTAATTCCGTCAGAATTCCACAGGCAGTCAGCTGGAGGGGTGGATGAATCCGGGAACAGCCCGTTTCCTTGCGACTAAATCAAGCCCAATATCATTATGGATTCTTGCATTTCTTTGGATTTTTCGCATTTTTCTTATTTATCATGGTTTGTAATGAATTTTGTGATGTCAGCTTTGGTTATGAGGCTGCAATATGGAGTTCAGGGCACCGGGGGAATGGTCTTTTTCAATCAGGGCACAGCTGTTAGTCTGCTCTAATTCTGGCTTGCTGTCATTGCTTTGAGTGCCTCAGCCGATTTGTGGTTTCTTGAGCGGCAATTTCCTACATGTTTTCTGGGTCTGAGTTGATTTTGCCTTCTTCCTTCCCAAATTTTGTATTCTGACACAATACAAACAAGAGTTTTTGCAGAGTAGCCATTTTGTAATGAAAAACATAGCATATAGGCGTTTGAAGCTTAGAAATCTACAGGTAACATGACCAAGGTGAGGTTATGTGTTTTGGATAATAAAATGGTCTGAGGTGACAGATATTAATTGCCTCCAAACTGAGTTTCACTGCGATTTTCAGGTGAATTCAGTCAGAATTCCACAGGCAGTCAGCTGCAGTGGTCGATGAATCCAGGAACAGCCGGTTTCCTTGCGATTATTTCAAGCCCAATATCATTATGCATTCTTGGAATTCTTTGGCTTTTTTCTCATTTTCCTTATTTTTCATGGTTTGTAATGAATTTTCTGATGTGAGCTTTGGTTTTGAGGCTGCAATATGGAGTTCAGGGCACCGGAGGAATGGTCTTTTTCAAACACGGCACAGCTGTTGGCCTGCTCCAATTCTGCCTTGCTGTCATTGTTTTGAGTGCCTCAGCCGATTTGTGGTTTTTTGAGCGGCAATTTCTTAAATGTTTTCTGGGTCTGAGTTGGTTTTGCCTTCTTCCTTCCCAAATTTTGTATTCTGATGCAATACAAACAAGAGTTTGTTTAAAGTAGCCATTATGAAATAAAAAACACTACAAATATGCGTTTTAAGCTTAGAAATCTACAGGTAACACGACCAAGGGGAGTTTTTGTGTTTTGGAAAATACAATGGAACACTTTGGCTAGGTGACAGATATTAATTGCCTCCAAACTGAGTTTCACTGCGATATTCAGGTTAATTCAGTCAGAATTCCACAGGCAGTCCGCTGAAGGGGTGGATGAATCCGGGAACAGCCGGTTTCCTTGCGACTAACTCAAGCCCAATATCATCATGGATTCTTGCATTTTTTGGCTTTGTTCTCCGTTTTCTTATTTATCATGGTTTGTAATGAATTTTCTGATGTGAGCTTTGGTTTTGAGGCTGGCATATTGAGTTCAGGGCACCGGAGGAATGGTCTTTTTCAAAAAGGGCACAGCTGTTGGCCTGCTCCAATTCTGGCTTGCTGTCATTGTTTTAAGTACCTCAGCCGATTTGTGGCTTCTTGAGCGGAAATTTTAAATGTTTTCTGGACAGAGTAGCCATTATGAAATAAAAAATACAACAAATAGGCGTTTGAATCTTAGAAATCTACAGGTAACACGAGCAAGGTGAGTTTTTGTGTTTTGAATAATAAAATGGTCTGAGGTGACAGATATTAATTGCCCCCCAACTGAGTTTCACTGCGATTTTCAGGTTAATTCAGTCAGAATTCCACAGGCAGTCAGCTGGAGGGGTGGATGAAACCAGGAACAGCCGGTTTCCTTGCGACTAAATCAAGCCCAATATCATTATGGATTCTTGCATTTGTTTGGCTTTTTTCTCATTTTTCTTATTTATCATGGTTTGTAATGCATTTTCTGATGTCAGCTTTGGTTTTGAGGCTGCAATATGGAGTTCAGGGCACCGGGGCAATGGTCTTTTTCAAACACGGCACAGCTGTTGGCCTGCTCCAATTCTGGCTTGCTGTCATTGTTTTGAGTGCCTCAGCCGATTAGTGGTTTCTTGAGCGGCAATTTCCAAAATGTTTTCTGGGTCTGAGTTGGTTTTGCCTTCTTCCTTCCCAAATTTTGTATTCTGACGCAATGCAAACAAGAGTTTGGGCAGAGTAGCTATTATGAAATAAAAAACACAACAAATAGGCTTTTGAAGCTTAGAAATCTACAGGTAACACGACCAAGGGGAGTTTTTGTGTTTTGGAAAATCAAATGGAACACTTTGGCTGAGGTGACAGTTATTTACTGCCTCCAAACGGAGTTTCACTGCGATATTCAGGTTAATTCAGTCAGAATTCCACAGGCAGTCAGCTGGAGGGGTGGATGAATCCGGGAACAGCCGGTTTCCTTTGCGACTGAACCAAGCCCAATATCATTATGGATTCTTGCATTTCTTTGGCTTTTTTCTCATTTTTCTTATTTATCATGGTTTGTAATGAATTTTCTGATGTGAGCTTTATTTTGAGGCTGCAATATAGACTTCAGTGCAGAAGAGAATGGTTCTTTTTCAATCAGGGCACACCTCTTTGCTTCCTCCAATCTGGTTTAATGTCATTGCTTTGGGTACCTCTGCTGACTTTTGGTTTCTTGAGCGGCAATTTCCTAAATGATTTCTGGGTATGAGTTGGTTTTGCCTTCTTCCTTCCCAAATGTTGTATTCTGATGCAATACAAACAAGAGTTTGGTTAAAGTAGCCATTATGAAATAAAAAACACAACAAATAGTCGTTTAAAGCTTAGAACTCTACAGGTAACACGACCAAGGTGAGTTTTGTGTTTTGTAAAATCAAATGGAACACTTTGGCTGAGGTGACAGATATTAATTGCCTCCAATCTGAGTTTCACTGCGATTTTCAGCTGAATTCAGTCAGAATTCCACAGGCAGTCAGCTGCAGTGGTCGATGAATCCTGGAACAGCCGGTTTCCTTGAGAGTAAATCAAGCCCAATATCATTATGCATTCTTGGAATTCTTTGGCTTTTTTCTCATTTTCCTTATTTTTCATGGTTTGTAATGAATTTCCTGAAGTGAGCTTTGGTTTTGAGGCTGCAATATGGAGTTCAGGGCACCGGAGGAATGGTCTTTTTCAAACAGGGCACAGCTTTTGGCCTGCTCCAATTCTGGCTTGCTGTTATTGTTTTGAGTGCCTCAGCTGACTTTGGTTTCTTGAGCTGCAATTTCCTACATGTTTTCTGAGTCTGAGTTGGTTTTGCCTTTTTCCTTCCCAAATGTTGTATTCTGACGCCATACAAACAAGAGTTTGGGGCGAGTAGCAAGTGTGAAATACAAAACACAACAAATAGTCTTTTGAACCTTAGAAATCTACAGGTAACACGACCAAGGTGAGTTTTTGTGTTTTGGAAAATCAAATGGAACACTTTGGCTGAGGTGACAGATAGTAATTGCCTCCAAACTGAGTTTCACTGCGATTTTCAGGTAAATTCAGTCAGAATTCCACAGGCAGTCAGCTGGAGGGGTTGATGAATCCGGGAACAGCCGGTTTCCTTGAGACTAAATCAAGCCCATTATCATTATGCATTCTTGCATTTCTTTGGCTTTTTTCTCATCTTTCTTATTTATCATGGTTTAAATGAATTTTCTGATGTGAGCTTTGGTTTTTAGGCTGCAATATGGAGTTCAGGGCACCGGAGGAATGGTCTTTTTGAAACAGGGCACAGCTGTTGGCCTGCTCCAATTCTGCCTTGCTGTCATTGTTTTGAGTGCCTCAGCCGATTTGTGGTTTTTTGAGCGGCAATTTCTTAAATGTTTTCTGGGTCTGAGTTGGTTTTGCCTTCTTCCTTCCCAAATTTTGTATTCTGACGCAATACAAACAAGAGTTTGTTTAAAGTAGCCATTATGAAATAAAAAACACTACAAATAGGCGTTTTAAGCTTAGAAATCTACAGGTAACACGACCAAGGGGAGTTTTTGTGTTTTGGAAAATACAATGGAACACTTTGGCTAGGTGACAGATATTAATTGCCTCCAAACTGAGTTTCACTGCGATATTCAGGTTAATTCAGTCAGAATTCCACAGGCAGTCCACTGAATGGGTGGATGAATCCGGGAAGAGCCGGTTTCCTTGCGACTATCTCAAGCCCAATATCATTATGGATTCTTGCATTTTTTGGCTTTTTTCTCCGTTTTCTTATTTATCATGGTTTGTAATGAATTTTCTGATGTGAGCTTTGGTTTTGAGGCTGGCATATTGAGTTCAGGGCACCGGAGGAATGGTCTTTTTCAAAAAGGGCACAGCTGTTGGCCTGCTCCAATTCTGGCTTGCTGTCATTGCTTTGAGTGCCTCAGCCGATTTGTGGTTTCTTGAGCGGCAATTTCCTACATGTTTTCTGGGTCTGAGTTGATTTTGCCTTCTTCCTTCCCAAATTTTGTATTCTGACACAATACAAACAAGAGTTTTTGCAGAGTAGCCATTTTGTAATGAAAAACATAGCATATAGGCGTTTGAAGCTTAGAAATCTACAGGTAACATGACCAAGGTGAGGTTATGTGTTTTGGATAATAAAATGGTCTGAGGTGACAGATATTAATTGCCTCCAAACTGAGTTTCACTGCGATTTTCAGGTGAATTCAGTCAGAATTCCACAGGCAGTCAGCTGCAGTGGTCGATGAATCCAGGAACAGCCGGTTTCCTTGCGATTATTTCAAGCCCAATATCATTATGCATTCTTGGAATTCTTTGGCTTTTTTCTCATTTTCCTTATTTTTCATGGTTTGTAATGAATTTTCTGATGTGAGCTTTGGTTTTGAGGCTGCAATATGGAGTTCAGGGCACCGGAGGAATGGTCTTTTTCAAACACGGCACAGCTGTTGGCCTGCTCCAATTCTGCCTTGCTGTCATTGTTTTGAGTGCCTCAGCCGATTTGTGGTTTTTTGAGCGGCAATTTCTTAAATGTTTTCTGGGTCTGAGTTGGTTTTGCCTTCTTCCTTCCCAAATTTTGTATTCTGATGCAATACAAACAAGAGTTTGTTTAAAGTAGCCATTATGAAATAAAAAACACTACAAATATGCGTTTTAAGCTTAGAAATCTACAGGTAACACGACCAAGGGGAGTTTTTGTGTTTTGGAAAATACAATGGAACACTTTGGCTAGGTGACAGATATTAATTGCCTCCAAACTGAGTTTCACTGCGATATTCAGGTTAATTCAGTCAGAATTCCACAGGCAGTCCGCTGAAGGGGTGGATGAATCCGGGAACAGCCGGTTTCCTTGCGACTAACTCAAGCCCAATATCATCATGGATTCTTGCATTTTTTGGCTTTGTTCTCCGTTTTCTTATTTATCATGGTTTGTAATGAATTTTCTGATGTGAGCTTTGGTTTTGAGGCTGGCATATTGAGTTCAGGGCACCGGAGGAATGGTCTTTTTCAAAAAGGGCACAGCTGTTGGCCTGCTCCAATTCTGGCTTGCTGTCATTGTTTTAAGTACCTCAGCCGATTTGTGGCTTCTTGAGCGGAAATTTTAAATGTTTTCTGGACAGAGTAGCCATTATGAAATAAAAAATACAACAAATAGGCGTTTGAATCTTAGAAATCTACAGGTAACACGAGCAAGGTGAGTTTTTGTGTTTTGAATAATAAAATGGTCTGAGGTGACAGATATTAATTGCCCCCCAACTGAGTTTCACTGCGATTTTCAGGTTAATTCAGTCAGAATTCCACAGGCAGTCAGCTGGAGGGGTGGATGAATCCAGGAACAGCCGGTTTCCTTGCGACTAAATCAAGCCCAATATCATTATGGATTCTTGCATTTGTTTGGCTTTTTTCTCATTTTTCTTATTTATCATGGTTTGTAATGCATTTTCTGATGTCAGCTTTGGTTTTGAGGCTGCAATATGGAGTTCAGGGCACCGGGGCAATGGTCTTTTTCAAACACGGCACAGCTGTTGGCCTGCTCCAATTCTGGCTTGCTGTCATTGTTTTGAGTGCCTCAGCCGATTAGTGGTTTCTTGAGCGGCAATTTCCAAAATGTTTTCTGGGTCTGAGTTGGTTTTGCCTTCTTCCTTCCCAAATTTTGTATTCTGACGCAATGCAAACAAGAGTTTGGGCAGAGTAGCTATTATGAAATAAAAAACACAACAAATAGGCTTTTGAAGCTTAGAAATCTACAGGTAACACGACCAAGGGGAGTTTTTGTGTTTTGGAAAATCAAATGGAACACTTTGGCTGAGGTGACAGTTATTTACTGCCTCCAAACGGAGTTTCACTGCGATATTCAGGTTAATTCAGTCAGAATTCCACAGGCAGTCAGCTGGAGGGGTGGATGAATCCGGGAACAGCCGGTTTCCTTTGCGACTGAACCAAGCCCAATATCATTATGGATTCTTGCATTTCTTTGGCTTTTTTCTCATTTTTCTTATTTATCATGGTTTGTAATGAATTTTCTGATGTGAGCTTTATTTTGAGGCTGCAATATAGACTTCAGTGCAGAAGAGAATGGTTCTTTTTCAATCAGGGCACACCTCTTTGCTTCCTCCAATCTGGTTTAATGTCATTGCTTTGGGTACCTCTGCTGACTTTTGGTTTCTTGAGCGGCAATTTCCTAAATGATTTCTGGGTATGAGTTGGTTTTGCCTTCTTCCTTCCCAAATGTTGTATTCTGATGCAATACAAACAAGAGTTTGGTTAAAGTAGCCATTATGAAATAAAAAACACAACAAATAGTCGTTTAAAGCTTAGAACTCTACAGGTAACACGACCAAGGTGAGTTTTGTGTTTTGTAAAATCAAATGGAACACTTTGGCTGAGGTGACAGATATTAATTGCCTCCAATCTGAGTTTCACTGCGATTTTCAGCTGAATTCAGTCAGAATTCCACAGGCAGTCAGCTGCAGTGGTCGATGAATCCTGGAACAGCCGGTTTCCTTGAGAGTAAATCAAGCCCAATATCATTATGCATTCTTGGAATTCTTTGGCTTTTTTCTCATTTTCCTTATTTTTCATGGTTTGTAATGAATTTCCTGAAGTGAGCTTTGGTTTTGAGGCTGCAATATGGAGTTCAGGGCACCGGAGGAATGGTCTTTTTCAAACAGGGCACAGCTTTTGGCCTGCTCCAATTCTGGCTTGCTGTTATTGTTTTGAGTGCCTCAGCTGACTTTGGTTTCTTGAGCTGCAATTTCCTACATGTTTTCTGAGTCTGAGTTGGTTTTGCCTTTTTCCTTCCCAAATGTTGTATTCTGACGCCATACAAACAAGAGTTTGGGGCGAGTAGCAAGTGTGAAATACAAAACACAACAAATAGTCTTTTGAACCTTAGAAATCTACAGGTAACACGACCAAGGTGAGTTTTTGTGTTTTGGAAAATCAAATGGAACACTTTGGCTGAGGTGACAGATAGTAATTGCCTCCAAACTGAGTTTCACTGCGATTTTCAGGTAAATTCAGTCAGAATTCCACAGGCAGTCAGCTGGAGGGGTTGATGAATCCGGGAACAGCCGGTTTCCTTGAGACTAAATCAAGCCCATTATCATTATGCATTCTTGCATTTCTTTGGCTTTTTTCTCATCTTTCTTATTTATCATGGTTTAAATGAATTTTCTGATGTGAGCTTTGGTTTTTAGGCTGCAATATGGAGTTCAGGGCACCGGAGGAATGGTCTTTTTGAAACAGGGCACAGCTGTTGGCCTGCTCCAATTCTGCCTTGCTGTCATTGTTTTGAGTGCCTCAGCCGATTTGTGGTTTTTTGAGCGGCAATTTCTTAAATGTTTTCTGGGTCTGAGTTGGTTTTGCCTTCTTCCTTCCCAAATTTTGTATTCTGACGCAATACAAACAAGAGTTTGTTTAAAGTAGCCATTATGAAATAAAAAACACTACAAATAGGCGTTTTAAGCTTAGAAATCTACAGGTAACACGACCAAGGGGAGTTTTTGTGTTTTGGAAAATACAATGGAACACTTTGGCTAGGTGACAGATATTAATTGCCTCCAAACTGAGTTTCACTGCGATATTCAGGTTAATTCAGTCAGAATTCCACAGGCAGTCCACTGAATGGGTGGATGAATCCGGGAAGAGCCGGTTTCCTTGCGACTATCTCAAGCCCAATATCATTATGGATTCTTGCATTTTTTGGCTTTTTTCTCCGTTTTCTTATTTATCATGGTTTGTAATGAATTTTCTGATGTGAGCTTTGGTTTTGAGGCTGGCATATTGAGTTCAGGGCACCGGAGGAATGGTCTTTTTCAAAAAGGGCACAGCTGTTGGCCTGCTCCAATTCTGGCTTGCTGTCATTGTTTTAAGTACCTCAGCCGATTTGTGGTTTCTTGAGCGGAAATTTTAAATGTTTTCTGGACAGAGTAGCCATTATGAAATAAAAAATACAACAAATAGGCGTTTGAAGCTCAGAAATCTACAGGTAACACGAGCAAGGTGGGTGTTTGTGTTTTGGATAATAAAATGGTCTGAGGTGACAGATATTAATTGCCTCCAAACTGAGTTTCACTGCGATTTTCAGGTTAATTCAGTCGGCATTCCACAGGCAGTCCGCTGGAGGGGTGGATGAATCCAGGAACAGCCGGTTTCCTTTAGACTAAATCAAGCCCAATATCATTATGGATTCTTGCATTTGTTTGGCTTTTTTCTCCTTTTTCTTATTTATCATGGTTTGTAATGCATTTTCTGATGTCAGCTTTGGTTTTGAGGTTGAAATATAGAGTTCAGGGCACCGGGGCAATGGTCTTTTTCAAACAGGACACAGCTGTTGGCTTGTTGCAATTCTGGCTTGCTGTCATTGTTTTGCGTGCCTCAGCTGTTTTTGGTTTCTTGAGCGGCAATTTCCAAAATGTTTTCTGGGTCTGAGTTGGTTTTGCCTTCTTCCTTCCCAAATGTTGTATTCTGACACAATACAAACAAGAGTTTGGGCAGAGTAGCTATTATGAAATAAAAAACACAACAAATAGGCGTTTGAAGCTCAGAAATCTACAGGTAACAGGACAAGATGAGGTTTTGTGTTTTGGCAAATAAAATGGAACACTTTGGCTGAGGTGACAGATATTAATGGCCTCCAAACTGAGTTTCACTGCGATTTTCAGGTTAATTCAGTCAGAATTCCACAGGCAGTCAGCTGGAGGGGTGGATGAATCTGGGAACAGCCAATTTCCTTGCGACTAAATCAAGCCCAATATCATTATGGATTCTAGCATTTCTTTGGCTTTGTTCTCCGTTTTCTTATTTATCATGGTTTGTAATGAATTTTCTGATGTGAGCTTTGGTTTTGAGGCTGCAATATGGAGTTCAGGGCAAAATAGGAAGGTTCTTTTTCAATCAGGGCACAGCTGTTGACTTGCTCCAATTCTGCCTTGCTGTCATTGTTTTGGGTGCCTTAGCTGACTTTTGGTTTCTTGAGCGGCAATTTCCTAAATGTTTTCTGTGTCTGAGAGGTTTTTGCCTTCTTCCTTCCCAAATTTTGTATTGTGACGCAATACAAACATGTGTTCAGACAGAGTACCGATTATGAAATAAAAAACACAACAAATAGGTGTTTGAAGGTTATGATTCTACAGGTATCATGACCAAGGTGAGTTTTTGAGTTTTGAAAAATCAAATGGAACACTTTGGCTGAGGTGACAGATATTAATTGCCTTCAAACTGAGTTTCACTGCATTTTTCAGGTTAATTCAGTCAGAATTCCACAGGCAGTCAGCTGTAGGGGTGGATGAATGCGGGAACATCCGGTTTCCTTGGGACTAAATCAAGTCCAATATCATTATGGATTCTTGCATTTCTTAGGCTTTTTTCTCATTTTTCTTATTTGTAATGGTTTGTAATATATTTTCTGATGTGAGCTTTGGTTTTGAGGCTGGCATATTGAGTTCAGGGCACAAGAGGATGGTTCTGTTTCAATCAGGGCACAGTTGTTGATTTGCTCCAATTCCGGCTTGCTGTCATTGTTTTGGATGCCTCAGAAGATTCGTGGTTTCTTGAGTGGCAATTTCATAAATGTTTTCTGTGTCTGAGTTGGATTTGCCTTCTTATTCCCAAATTTTGTATTCTGATGCAATGCAAAGAAGAGTTTGGACAAAGTAGCCATTATGAAATAAACAACACAACAAATAGGCATTTGAAGCTTGGAAATCTACAGGTAATAAGACCAAGGTGAGTTTTTGTGTTTTGGAAAATAAAATGGAACTCTTTGGCTGAGGTGACAGATATTAATTGCCTCCAAACTGAGTTTCACTTCAATTTTCAGGTTAATTCAGTCAGAATTCCACACGCAGTCAGCTGGAGTGTTGGATGAATCCGGGAACAGCCGGTTTCTTTGCAACTAAATCCAGCTCAATATCATTATGGTTTCTTGCATTTCTTGGCTTTTTTCGCATTTTTCTTATGTATCATGGTTTGTAATGAATTTCCTGATGTGAGCTTTGGTTTTGAGGCTGGAATATGGAGTTCAGGGTACCGGAAGAATGGCCTTTTTCAATCAGGACTCAGCTGATTGCCTGCTCCAATTCTGGCTTGCTGTCATGGTTTTGGGAGCCTCAGCTGACTTTTGGTTTCTTGAGTGGCAATTTCCTAAATGTTTTCTTTGTCTGAGTTGGCTTTGCCTTCTACCTTCCGAAATTTTGTATGTTGATGCAATACAAGCAAGATTTTGGACAGAGTAGCCATTATGAAATAAAAAACACAACAAATAGGCGTTTGACGCTTTGAAATCTATAGGAAACATGACCAAAGTGAGTTTTTTTGTTTTGGAAAATAAAATGGAACACTTTGGCTGAGGTGACAGATATTAATTGTCTCCAAACCGAATTTCACTGCCATTTTGAGGTTAATTCAGTCAGAATCCCTATTCACTCAGCTGGGAGTTGTGGATGAATCTGGAAACAGCTGTTTACTTAGGAATAAATCAAGCCCAATATCACTAAGAAAACTTGCATTTCTTTGGCTTTTTTCTGATTTTTCCTATTTATCATGCTTTGAAATGAATTTTCTGATGTGAGCTTTGGTTTTGTGGCTGGCATATTGAGTTTAGGGCAGAAGAGGAAGGTTCTTTTTCAATCAGGGCACAGCTGTTGGCGTGCTCCAGTTCTGCTTGCTGTCATTGTTTTGGATTCCTTAGCTGATTTGTGGATTCTTTTTCTGCAGTTTCCTAAATGTTTTCTGGGTCTGAGTCGGATTTGCCTTCTTATTCCCAAATTTTGTATTCTGATGCAATACAAGCAAGATTTTGGACAGAGTAGCCATTATGAAAGAAAAAAAAAAAAACACAGTAAATTGCCCTTTCAGGATTAGAAGTCTACAGGCAACATGTCTAAGATGAGTTTTTCTGTTTTGGAAAATGACATGGAACACTTCTGCTGAGGGGACAAATACTAATTCCCTCCAAATTGAGTGTGAGTGCGATTTTGAGGTGAATTGAGTCAGAATTCCAAAGTCAGTCTGTGGAAGGGGGGGATGAATCCGGAAACAGCCTGTTTCCTTCTGTCTAAATCCAGCCAAATACCACAAAGGACTCTTGAATTACTTTGGCTTTCTCAGATTTCCCTTATTTATCATTGTTTGTAATGATTTTTTTTTTTTTGTGAGCTTTGGTTTTGAGGCTGGAATATGGAGTTCAGGGCACTGGATTAATGGTCTAGTTCAATGAGGGCACAGCTGTTGGCTTGCTCCAATTCTGGCTTGCTTTCAAGGTTTTGGGTGCCTCAGCCCATTTGTGATTTCTTGAGCGGCAATTTCCTACATGTTTTCTGGCTCTGAGTAGGTTTTGCCTTCTTCCTTCCCAAATTTTGTATTCTGGCGTAATACAAACAAGAGTTTGGACAGAGTAGCCATTATGAAATAAAAAACACAACAAATATGCGTTTGAAGCTTATATATGTACTGGTCACAAGACCAAGGTATGATTTTTTGTTTTCGAAATTAAAATTGAACACTCTGGCTGAGGTGACAGATATTAATTGCCTCCAAAACCGAGTTTCACTGCGATTTTCAGATTAATTCAGTTAATTCAGTTAGGATTCCACAGGCTTGCATTTCTTTGGCTTTTTCTCATTTCCCTTATTTATCATGGTTTGTAATGAATTTTCTGATGTGAGCTTTGGTTTTGAGGCTGGAATATGGACTTCAGGGTACTGGAGGAATGGTCTTTTTCAAACAGGGCACAGCTGTTGGCTTGCTCCAATTCTGGCTTGCTGTCATTGTTTTGGGTGCCTCAGCTCAATTTTGGTTTGTTGAGCGGCAATTTCCTAAATGTTTTCTTGGTCTGATTTGGTTTTGCCTTCCTCCTTCCCAAATTTTGTATTCTGACGCCATACAAACATGAGTTTGGGCAGAGTACCGATTATGAAATACAAAACACAACAAATGGGCATTTGAAGCTTAAAAATCTACAGGTTACATGACCAAGGTGAGTTTTTGTGTTTTGGAAAAAAAAAATGTTACACTTTGGCTGAGGTCACAGATAATAATTGACTCCAAACTGAGTTTCACTGCGATTTTCAGGGTAATTCAGTCAGAATTCCACAGGCAGACAGCTGGAGGTATGGATGAATCTGGGGACAGCCGGTTTCCTTGCGACTAAATCAAGCCCAATATCATTAAGGATTCTTGCATTTCTTTGGCTTTTTTCTCTTTTTTCTTATTTATCATGGTTTGTAATGAATTTTCTGATGTGAGCTTTGGTTTGGAGGCTGGCATATTGAATTCAGGGCACAAGAGGAAGGTTCTTTTTCAATCAGGGCACAGCTGTTGGCTTGCTCCAATTCTGGCTTGCTGTCATTGTTTTGGGTGCCTCAGCTGATTTGTGGATTCTTGAGCGGCAATTTCCTAAATGTTTTCTGGGTCTGAGTCGGTTTTGCCTTCCTATTCCCATATTTTGTATTCTGATGCAATACAAGCAAGATTTGGACAGAGTAGCCATTATGAAAGAAAAAAAAAAACACAGAAATTGCCCTTTCAGGATTAGAAATCTACTGGCAACATGATCAACATTAGTTTCTGTGTTTTGGAAAATGACATGGAACCCTTCTGCTGAGGGGACAGATTCTAATTCCCTCCAAATTGAGTGTGAGTGCGATTTTGAGGTGAAATCAATCAGAATTCCAAAGTCAGTCATTGGAAGGGGGGATGAATCTTTAAACAGCCAGTTTCCTTGTGTCTAAATCCAGCCAAATATCACTAAGAACTCGTGCATTTCTTTGGCTTTTTTCTCATTTTTCTGATTTATCATGGTTTGTAATGAATTTTCTGATGTGAGCTTTGGTTTTGAGGCTGGCATATTGAGTTCAGGGCACCGGATCAATGGTCTTTTTCAAACAGGACACAGCTGTTGGCTTGTTGCAATTCTGGCTTGCTGTCATTGTTTTGCGTGCCTCAGCTGTTTTTGGTTTCTTTAGCGGCAATTTCCTACATGTTTTCTGGGTCTGAGTTGGTTTTGCCTTCTTCCTTTCCAAATTTTCTATTCTGACGTAATACAAACAAGAGTTTGGACAGAGTAGCCATTATGAAATAAAAAACACAACAAATATGCGTTTGAAGCTTATATATGTACAGGTAACACGAGCAAGGTAAGTTTTTGTGTTTTCGAAAGTAAAATTGAACACTCTGGCTGAGGTAACAGATATTAATTGCCTCCAAAACCGAGTTTCACTGCGATTTTTTTGTTAATTCATTCAGAAACCAAAGACACTCAGTTGGGAGGTGTGGATGAATCTGGAAACAGCCGTTTACATGGCCATAATTCAAGCCCAATATCCCTAAGAACTCCTGCATTTCTTTGGCTTTTTTCTCATTTTTCTTATTTATCATGGTTTGTAATGAATTTTCTGATGTGACCTTTGGTTTTGAGGCTGGCATATTGAGTTCAGGGCACAAGAGGAAGGTTCTTTTTCAATCAGGGCACAGCTGTTGTCTTTCTCCAATTCTGGCTTGCTGTCATTGTTGTGGGTTCCTCAGCTGACTTTTGGTTTCTTGAGTGGCAATTTCCTAAAGGTTTTCTGTGTCTGAGAGGTTTTTGCCTTCTTCCTTCCCAAATTTTGTATTCTGACGCAATACAAACAAGAGTTTGGACAGAGTAGCAATTATGAAATAAAAAACAAAACAAATAGGCATTTGAAGTTTTGAAATCTACAGGTAAGAAGACTAAGGTGAGTTTTTGGGTTTTGGAAGATAAAATGGAACACTTTGGCTGAGGTGACAGATATTAATTGCCTCCAAACCGAGTTTCACTGCGATTTTTTTGTTAATTCATTCAGAAACCAAAGACACTCAGTTGGGAGGTGTGGATGAATCTGGAAACAGCCGTTTACATGGCAAAAAATCAAGCCCAATATTACTAAGAACTCCTGCATTTCTTTGGCTTTTTTCTCATTTTTCTTCTTTATCATGGTTTGTAATGAATTTTCTGATGTGAGCTTTGGTTTTGAGGCTGGTATATTGAGCTCAGGGCACAAGAGGAAGGTTCTTTTTCAATCAGGGCACAGCTGTTGGCTTGCTCCAATTCTGGCTTGCTGTCATTGTTTTGGGTGCCTCAGCCGATTTGTGGTTTCTTGAGCGGCAATTTCCTAAATGTTTTCTGGGTCTGAGTCGGTTTGGCCTTCTTATTCCCAAATTTTGTATTCTGATGCAATACAAGGAAGATTTTGGCAGAGTAGCCATTACGAAAGAAAAAAAAATACACAGCAAATTGCCCTTTCAGGATTATAAATCTACAGGCAACTCGACCAAGATGAGTTTCTGTGTTTTGGAAAATGACATGGAACACTTCTGCTGAGGGGACAGATTCTAATTCCCTCCAAATTGAGTGTGAGTGCGATTTTGAGGTGAATTCAATCAGAATTCCAAAGTCTGTCTGTGGAAGGGGGGTAATGAATCCGGAAACAGCCAGTTTCTTTGTGTCTAAATCCAGCCAAATACCACAAAGGACTCTTGAATTTCTTTGGCTTTCTCAGATTTCCCTTATTTATCATGGTTTCTAATGAATTTTCTGATGTGAGCTTTGGTTTTGAGGATGGAATATGGAGTTCAGGGCACTGGATTAATGGTCTTGTTCAATCAGGGCACAGCTGTTGGCTTGCTCCAATTCTGTCTTGCTTTCAAGGTTTTGGGTGCCTCAGCCGATTTGTGGTTTCTTGAGCGGCAATTTCCTAAATGTTTTCTGGGTCTGAGTTGGTTTTCCCTTCTTCCTTCCCACATTTTGTATTCTGACGCAATACAAACAAGAGTTTTGACAGAGTAGCCATTATGAAATAAAAAAAAACAACAACAACAAATTAGCGTTTGAAGCTTATGAATCTAAGGGTAACATGACCAAGGTGAGTTTTTGTGATTTGGAAAATAAAATGGAACACTTTGGCTGAGGTGACTGATATTATTGCCTCCAAACTGAGTCTTACTGTGATTTTCAGGTTAATTCAGTCGGAATTCCACAGGCAGTCAGCTGGAGCTGTGGATGAATCTGGGAACAGCCGGTTTCCTTGCAACTAAATCAAGCCCACTATCATTATGGATTCTTGCATTTCTTTGGCTTTTTCTCCATTTTCTTATTTATCATGGTTTGTAATGAATTTTCTGATGTGAGCTTTGGTTTTGAGGCTGCAATATTAAGTTCAGGGCACAAGAGGGAGGTTCTTTTTCAATCAGGGCACAGCTGTTGGCTTGCTCCAATTCTGCTTGCTGTCATTGTTTTGGGAACCTCAGCCGATTTGTTGTTTCTTGAGCGGCAATTTCCTTAATGTTTTCTGGGTCTGAGTCGGTTTTTGCCTTCTTATTCCCATATTTTGTATTCTGATGCAATACAAGCAAGATTTGGACAGAGTAGCCATTATGAAAGAAAAAAAAAACACAGAAATTGCCCTTTCAGGATTAGAAATCTGCTGGCAACATGATCAAGATTAGTTTCTGTGTTTTGGAAAATGACATGGAACCCTTCTGCTGAGGGGACAGATTCTAATTCCCTCCAAATTGAGTGTGAGTGCAATTTTGAGGTGAAATCAATCAGAATTCCAAAGTCAGTCAGTGGAAGGGGGGGAT
The DNA here is from genome assembly GCF_964237555.1 of Oryctolagus cuniculus. Taxonomy (NCBI): domain Eukaryota; kingdom Metazoa; phylum Chordata; class Mammalia; order Lagomorpha; family Leporidae; genus Oryctolagus; species Oryctolagus cuniculus. The sequence goes on along the minus strand of NW_027208227.1, from coordinate 227,224 downwards.
GAATCTTTAAACAGCCAGTTTCCTTGTGTCTAAATCCAGCCAAATATCACTAAGAACTCGTGCATTTCTTTGGCTTTTGTCTCATTTTTCTGATTTATCATGGTTTGTAATGAATTTTCTGATGTGAGCTTTGGTTTTGAGGCTGGCATATTGAGTTCAGGGCACCGGATCAATGGTCTTTTTCAAACAGGACACAGCTGTTGGCTTGTTGCAATTCTGGCTTGCTGTCATTGTTTTGCGTGCCTCAGCTGTTTTTGGTTTCTTTAGCGGCAATTTCCTACATGTTTTCTGGGTCTGAGTTGGTTTTGCCTTCTTCCTTCCCAAATTTTGTATACTGACGTAATACAAACAAGAGTTTGGACAGAGTAGCCATTATGAAATAAAAAACACAACAAATATGCGTTTGAAGCTTATATATGTACAGGTAACACGAGCAAGGTAAGTTTTTGTGTTTTCGAAAGTAAAATTGAACACTCTGGCTGAGGTGACAGATATTAATTGCCTCCAAAACCGAGTTTCACTGCGATTTTTTTGTTAATTCATTCAGAAACCAAAGACACTCAGTTGGGAGGTGTGGATGAATCTGGAAACAGCCGTTTACATGGCCATAATTCAAGCCCAATATCCCTAAGAACTCCTGCATTTCTTTGGCTTTTTTCTCATTTTTCTTATTTATCATGGTTTGTAATGAATTTTCCGATGTGAGCTTTGCTTTTGAGGCTGGCATATTGAGTTCAGGGCACAAGAGGAAGGTTCTTTTTCAATCAGGGCACAGCTGTTGTCTTTCTCCAATTCTGGCTTGCTGTCATTGTTGTGGGTTCCTCAGCTGACTTTTGGTTTCTTGAGTGGCAATTTCCTAAATGTTTTCTGGGTCTGACATGGTTTTTCCTTCTTATTCCCAAATTTTGTATTCTGACGCAATACAAACAAGAGCTTGGGCAGAGTAGCCATTATGAAATAAAAAACAAAACAAATAGGCATTTGAAGTTTTGAAATCTACAGGTAAGAAGACTAAGGTGAGTTTTTGAGTTTTGGAAGATAAAATGGAACACTTTGGCTGAGGTGACAGATATTAATTGCTTCCAAACCGAGTTTCACTGCGATATTCAGGTTAATTCAGTCAGAAACCACAGACACTCAGCTGGGAGGTGTCGATGAATCTGGAAACAGCCGTTTACATGGCAATAAATCAAGCCCAATATTACTAAGAACTCCTGCATTTCTTTGGCTTTTTTCTCATTTTTCTTCTTTATCATGGTTTGTAATGAATTTTCTGATGTGACCTTTGGTTTTGAGGCTGGTATATTGAGTTCAGGGCACAAGAGGAAGGTTCTTTATCAATCAGGGCACAGCTGTTGGCTTGCTCCAATTCTGGCTTGCTGTCATTGTTTTGGGTGCCTCAGCCGATTTGTGGTTTCTTGAGCGGCAATTTCCTAAATGTTTTCTGGGTCTGAGTCGGTTTTGCCTTCTTATTCCCAAATTTTGTATTCTGATGCAATACAAGCAAGATTTTGGCAGAGTAGCCATTATAAAAGAAAAAAAAAAAAACACAGCAAATTGCCCTTTCAGGATTAGAAATCTACAGGCAACGCGACCAAGATGAGTTTCTGTGTTTTGGAAAATGACATGGAACCCTTCTGCTGAGGGGACAGATTCTAATTCCCTCCAAATTGAGTGTGAGTGCGATTTTGAGGTGAATTCAATCTGAATTCCAAGGTCTGTCTGTGGAAGGGGGGATGAATCCGGAAACAGCCAGTTTCCTTCTGTCTAAATCCAGCCAAATACCACAAAGGACTCTTGAATTTCTTTGGCTTTCTCAGATTTCCCTTATTTATCATGGTTTGTAATGAATTTTCTGATGGGAGCTTTGGTTTTGAGGCTGCAATATGGAGCTCTGGGCACTGGATTAATGGTCTTGTTCAATCAGGGCACAGCTGTTGGCTTGCTCCAATTCTGTCTTGCTTTCAAGGTTTTGGGTGCCTCAGCTGATTTGTGGTTTCTTGAGCGGCAATTTCCTAAATGTTTTCTGGCTCTGAGTTGGTTTTGCCTTCTTCCTTCCCAAATTTAGTATTCTGATGCAATGCAAAGAAGAGTTTGTACAGAGTAGCCATTATGAAATAAACAACACAACAAATAGGCGTTTCAAGATTTTAAATCTGCAGGTAACACGACCAAAGTGAGTTTTTTTGTTTTGGAAAATAAAATGGAAAACTTTGGCTGAGGTGACAGATATTAATTGCCTCCAAACGGAGTTTCACTGTGATTTTCGGGTTCATTCTGTGAGAATTCCACAGGCAGTCAGCTTTAGGCGTGGATGAATCTGGGAACTGCTGGCTTCCTTGCGACTAAATCAAGCCCAATATCATTATGGATTCTTGCATTTCTTTGGCTTTTTTTCTGATTTTTCTTATTTATCAATGTTTGTAATGAATTTTCTGATGTGAGCTTTGGTTTTGAGGCTGCAATATGGAGTTCAGGGCACAAGAGGAAGGTTCTTTTTCAATCAGGGCACAGCTGTTGGCTTGCTGCAATTCTGCTTGCTGTCATTGTTTTGGGTGCCTCAGCTGATTTGTGGATTCTTGTGTTGCAGTTTCCTAAATGTTTTCTGGGTCTGAGTCGGATTTGCCTTCTTATTCCCAAATTTTGTATTCTGATGCAACATAAGCAAGATTTTGGACAGAGTAGCCATTATGAAAGAAAAAAAAAACACAGCAAATTGCCCTTTCAGGATTAGAAATCTATAGGCAACACGACCAAGATGAGTTTCTGTGTTTTGGAAAATGACATGGAACCCTTCTGCTGAGGGGACAGATTCTAATTCCCTCCAAATTGAGTGTGAGTGCGATTTTGAGGTGAATTCAATCAGAATTCCAAAGTCTGTCTGTGGAAGGGGGGGGATGAATCCGGAAACAGCCAGTTTCCTTCTGTCTAAATCCAGCCAAATACCACAAAGGACTCTTGAATTTCTTTGGCTTTCTCAGATTTCCCTTATTTATCATGGTTTCTAATGAATTTTCTGATGTGAGCTTTGGTTTTGAGGATGGAATATGGAGTTCAGGGCACTGGATTAATGGTCTTGTTCAATCAGGGCACAGCTGTTGGCTTGCTCCAATTCTGTCTTGCTTTCAAGGTTTTGGGTGCCTCAGCCGATTTGTGGTTTATTGAGCGGCAATTTCCTAAATGTTTTCTGGGTCTGAGTTGGTTTTCCCTTCTTCCTTCCCACATTTTGTATTCTGACGCAATACAAACAAGAGTTTTGACAGAGTAGCCATTATGAAATAAAAAAAAAAAAAAACAACAACAAATTAGCGTTTGAAGCTTATAAATCTAAGGGTAACATGACCAAGGTGAGTTTTTGTGATTTGGAAAATAAAATGGAACACTTTGGCTGAGGTGACTGATATTATTGCCTCCAAACTGAGTCTTACTGCGATTTTCAGGTTAATTCAGTCGGAATTCCACAGGCAGTCAGCTGGAACTGTGGATGAATCTGGGAGCAGCCGGTTTCCTTGCAACTAAATCAAGCCCACTATCATTATGGATTCTTGCATTTCTTTGGCTTTTTCTCCATTTTCTTATTTATCATGGTTTGTAATGAATTTTCTGATGTGAGCTTTTGTTTTGATGCTGCAATATTAAGTTCAGGGCACAAGAGGGAGGTTCTTTTTCAATCAGGGCACAGCTGTTGGCTTGCTCCAATTCTGGCTTGCTGTCATTGTTTTGGGTGCCTCAGCCGATTTGTTGTTTCTTGAGCGGCAATTTCCTTAATGTTTTCTGGGTCTGAGTCGGTTTTGCCTTCTTATTCCCATATTTTGTATTCTGATGCAATACAAGCAAGATTTGGACAGAGTAGCCATTATGAAAGAAAAAAAAAAAAACACAGAAATTGCCCTTTCAGGATTAGAAATCTACTGGCAACGTGATCAAGATTAGTTTCTGTGTTTTGGAAAATGACATGGAACCCTTCTGCTGAGGGGACAGATTCTAATTCCCTCCAAATTGAGTGTGAGTGCAATTTTGAGGTGAAATCAATCAGAATTCCAAAGTCAGTCAGTGGAAGGGGGGGATGAATCTTTAAACAGCCAGTTTCCTTGTGTCTAAATCCAGCCAAATATCACTAAGAACTCGTGCATTTCTTTGGCTTTTGTCTCATTTTTCTGATTTATCATGGTTTGTAATGAATTTTCTGATGTGAGCTTTGGTTTTGAGGCTGGCATATTGAGTTCAGGGCACCGGATCAATGGTCTTTTTCAAACAGGACACAGCTGTTGGCTTGTTGCAATTCTGGCTTGCTGTCATTGTTTTGCGTGCCTCAGCTGTTTTTGGTTTCTTTAGCGGCAATTTCCTACATGTTTTCTGGGTCTGAGTTGGTTTTGCCTTCTTCCTTCCCAAATTTTGTATACTGACGTAATACAAACAAGAGTTTGGACAGAGTAGCCATTATGAAATAAAAAACACAACAAATATGCGTTTGAAGCTTATATATGTACAGGTAACACGAGCAAGGTAAGTTTTTGTGTTTTCGAAAGTAAAATTGAACACTCTGGCTGAGGTGACAGATATTAATTGCCTCCAAAACCGAGTTTCACTGCGATTTTTTTGTTAATTCATTCAGAAACCAAAGACACTCAGTTGGGAGGTGTGGATGAATCTGGAAACAGCCGTTTACATGGCCATAATTCAAGCCCAATATCCCTAAGAACTCCTGCATTTCTTTGGCTTTTTTCTCATTTTTCTTATTTATCATGGTTTGTAATGAATTTTCCGATGTGAGCTTTGCTTTTGAGGCTGGCATATTGAGTTCAGGGCACAAGAGGAAAGTTCTCTTTCAATCAGGGCACAGCTGTTGGCTTTCTCCAATTCTGGCTTGCTGTCATTGTTGTGGGTTCCTCAGCTGACTTTTGGTTTCTTGAGTGGCAATTTCCTAAATGTTTTCTGGGTCTGACATGGTTTTTCCTTCTTATTCCCAAATTTTGTATTCTGACGCAATACAAACAAGAGCTTGGGCAGAGTAGCCATTATGAAATAAAAAACAAAACAAATAGGCATTTGAAGTTTTGAAATCTACAGGTAAGAAGACTAAGGTGAGTTTTTGAGTTTTGGAAGATAAAATGGAACACTTTGGCTGAGGTGACAGATATTAATTGCTTCCAAACCGAGTTTCACTGCGATATTCAGGTTAATTCAGTCAGAAACCACAGACACTCAGCTGGGAGGTGTCGATGAATCTGGAAACAGCCGTTTACATGGCAATAAATCAAGCCCAATATTACTAAGAACTCCTGCATTTCTTTGGCTTTTTTCTCATTTTTCTTCTTTATCATGGTTTGTAATGAATTTTCTGATGTGACCTTTGGTTTTGAGGCTGGTATATTGAGTTCAGGGCACAAGAGGAAGGTTCTTTATCAATCAGGGCACAGCTGTTGGCTTGCTCCAATTCTGGCTTGCTGTCATTGTTTTGGGTGCCTCAGCCGATTTGTGGTTTCTTGAGCGGCAATTTCCTAAATGTTTTCTGGGTCTGAGTCGGTTTTGCCTTCTTATTCCCAAATTTTGTATTCTGATGCAATACAAGCAAGATTTTGGCAGAGTAGCCATTATAAAAGAAAAAAAAAAAAACACAGCAAATTGCCCTTTCAGGATTAGAAATCTACAGGCAACGCGACCAAGATGAGTTTCTGTGTTTTGGAAAATGACATGGAACACTTCTGCTGAGGGGACAGATTCTAATTCCCTCCAAATTGAGTGTGAGTGCGATTTTGAGGTGAATTCAATCTGAATTCCAAGGTCTGTCTGTGGAAGGGGGGATGAATCTGGAAACAGCCAGTTTCCTTCTGTCTAAATCCAGCCAAATACCACAAAGGACTCTTGAATTTCTTTGGCTTTCTCAGATTTCCCTTATTTATCATGGTTTGTAATGAATTTTCTGATGGGAGCTTTGGTTTTGAGGCTGCAATATGGAGCTCTGGGCACTGGATTAATGGTCTTGTTCAATCAGGGCACAGCTGTTGGCTTGCTCCAATTCTGTCTTGCTTTCAAGGTTTTGGGTGCCTCAGCTGATTTGTGGTTTCTTGAGCGGCAATTTCCTAAATGTTTTCTGGCTCTGAGTTGGTTTTGCCTTCTTCCTTCCCAAATTTAGTATTCTGATGCAATGCAAAGAAGAGTTTGTACAGAGTAGCCATTATGAAATAAACAACACAACAAATAGGCGTTTCAAGATTTTAAATCTGCAGGTAACACGACCAAAGTGAGTTTTTTTGTTTTGGAAAATAAAATGGAAAACTTTGGCTGAGGTGACAGATATTAATTGCCTCCAAACGGAGTTTCACTGTGATTTTCGGGTTCATTCTGTGAGAATTCCACAGGCAGTCAGCTTTAGGCGTGGATGAATCTGGGAACTGCTGGCTTCCTTGCGACTAAATCAAGCCCAATATCATTATGGATTCTTGCATTTCTTTGGCTTTTTTTCTGATTTTTCTTATTTATCAATGTTTGTAATGAATTTTCTGATGTGAGCTTTGGTTTTGAGGCTGCAATATGGAGTTCAGGGCACAAGAGGAAGGTTCTTTTTCAATCAGGGCACAGCTGTTGGCTTGCTGCAATTCTGGCTTGCTGTCATTGTTTTGGGTGCCTCAGCTGATTTGTGGATTCTTGTGTTGCAGTTTCCTAAATGTTTTCTGGGTCTGAGTCGGATTTGCCTTCTTATTCCCAAATTTTGTATTCTGATGCAACATAAGCAAGATTTTGGACAGAGTAGCCATTATGAAAGAAAAAAAAAACACAGCAAATTGCCCTTTCAGGATTAGAAATCTATAGGCAACACGACCAAGATGAGTTTCTGTGTTTTGGAAAATGACATGGAACCCTTCTGCTGAGGGGACAGATTCTAATTCCCTCCAAATTGAGTGTGAGTGCGATTTTGAGGTGAATTCAATCAGAATTCCAAAGTCTGTCTGTGGAAGGGGGGGGATGAATCCGGAAACAGCCAGTTTCCTTCTGTCTAAATCCAGCCAAATACCACAAAGGACTCTTGAATTTCTTTGGCTTTCTCAGATTTCCCTTATTTATCATGGTTTCTAATGAATTTTCTGATGTGAGCTTTGGTTTTGAGGATGGAATATGGAGTTCAGGGCACTGGATTAATGGTCTTGTTCAATCAGGGCACAGCTGTTGGCTTGCTCCAATTCTGTCTTGCTTTCAAGGTTTTGGGTGCCTCAGCCGATTTGTGGTTTATTGAGCGGCAATTTCCTAAATGTTTTCTGGGTCTGAGTTGGTTTTCCCTTCTTCCTTCCCACATTTTGTATTCTGACGCAATACAAACAAGAGTTTTGACAGAGTAGCCATTATGAAATAAAAAAAAAAAAAAACAACAACAAATTAGCGTTTGAAGCTTATAAATCTAAGGGTAACATGACCAAGGTGAGTTTTTGTGATTTGGAAAATAAAATGGAACACTTTGGCTGAGGTGACTGATATTATTGCCTCCAAACTGAGTCTTACTGCGATTTTCAGGTTAATTCAGTCGGAATTCCACAGGCAGTCAGCTGGAACTGTGGATGAATCTGGGAGCAGCCGGTTTCCTTGCAACTAAATCAAGCCCACTATCATTATGGATTCTTGCATTTCTTTGGCTTTTTCTCCATTTTCTTATTTATCATGGTTTGTAATGAATTTTCTGATGTGAGCTTTTGTTTTGATGCTGCAATATTAAGTTCAGGGCACAAGAGGGAGGTTCTTTTTCAATCAGGGCACAGCTGTTGGCTTGCTCCAATTCTGGCTTGCTGTCATTGTTTTGGGTGCCTCAGCCGATTTGTTGTTTCTTGAGCGGCAATTTCCTTAATGTTTTCTGGGTCTGAGTCGGTTTTGCCTTCTTATTCCCATATTTTGTATTCTGATGCAATACAAGCAAGATTTGGACAGAGTAGCCATTATGAAAGAAAAAAAAAAAAACACAGAAATTGCCCTTTCAGGATTAGAAATCTACTGGCAACGTGATCAAGATTAGTTTCTGTGTTTTGGAAAATGACATGGAACCCTTCTGCTGAGGGGACAGATTCTAATTCCCTCCAAATTGAGTGTGAGTGCAATTTTGAGGTGAAATCAATCAGAATTCCAAAGTCAGTCAGTGGAAGGGGGGGATGAATCTTTAAACAGCCAGTTTCCTTGTGTCTAAATCCAGCCAAATATCACTAAGAACTCGTGCATTTCTTTGGCTTTTGTCTCATTTTTCTGATTTATCATGGTTTGTAATGAATTTTCTGATGTGAGCTTTGGTTTTGAGGCTGGCATATTGAGTTCAGGGCACCGGATCAATGGTCTTTTTCAAACAGGACACAGCTGTTGGCTTGTTGCAATTCTGGCTTGCTGTCATTGTTTTGCGTGCCTCAGCTGTTTTTGGTTTCTTTAGCGGCAATTTCCTACATGTTTTCTGGGTCTGAGTTGGTTTTGCCTTCTTCCTTTCCAAATTTTCTATTCTGACGTAATACAAACAAGAGTTTGGACAGAGTAGCCATTATGAAATAAAAAACACAACAAATATGCGTTTGAAGCTTATATATGTACAGGTAACACGAGCAAGGTAAGTTTTTGTGTTTTCGAAAGTAAAATTGAACACTGGCTGAGGTGACAGATATTAATTGCCTCCAAAACCGAGTTTCACTGCGATTTTTTTGTTAATTCATTCAGAAACCAAAGACACTCAGTTGGGAGGTGTGGATGAATCTGGAAACAGCCGTTTACATGGCCATAATTCAAGCCCAATATCCCTAAGAACTCCTGCATTTCTTTGGCTTTTTTCTCATTTTTCTTATTTATCATGGTTGGTAATGAATTTTCCGATGTGAGCTTTGCTTTTGAGGCTGGCATATTGAGTTCAGGGCACAAGAGGAAGGTTCTTTTTCAATCAGGGCACAGCTGTTGGCTTTCTCCAATTCTGGCTTGCTGTCATTGTTTTGGGTGCCTCAGCTGATTTGTGGTTTCTTGTGTGGCAATTTCCTAAATGTTTTCTGGGTCTGACACGGTTTTTCCTTCTTAATCCCAAATTTTGTATTCTGACGCAATACAAACAAGAGTTTGGAGAGACTAGCAATGATGAAATAAAAAACAAAACAAATAGGCATTTGAAGCTTAGAAATCTACAGGTAAGAAGACTAAGGTGAGTTTTTGAGTTTTGGAAAATAAAATGGAACACTTTGGCTGAGGTGACAGATATTAATTGCCTCCAAACCGAGTTTCACTGCGATTTTCAGGTTAATTCAGTCAGAAACCACAGACACTCAGCTGGGAGGTGTGGATGAATCTGGAAACAGCCGTTTACATGGCAATAAATCAAGCCCAATATTACTAAGAACTCCTGCATTTCTTTGGCTTTTTTCTCATTTTTCTTATTTATCATGGTTTGTAATGAATTTTCTGATGTGACCTTTGGTTTTGAGGCTGGTATATTGAGTTCAGGGCACAAGAGGAAGGTTCTTTATCAATCAGGGCACAGCTGTTGGCTTGCTCCAATTCTGGCTTGCTGTCATTGTTTTGGGTGCCTCAGCCGATTTGTGGTTTCTTGAGCGGCAATTTCCTAAATGTTTTCTGGGTCTGAGTCGGTTTTGCCTTCTTATTCCCAAATTTTGTATTCTGATGCAATACAAGCAAGATTTTGGCAGAGTAGCCATTATAAAAGAAAAAAAAAAAACACAGCAAATTGCCCTTTCAGGATTAGAAATCTACAGGCAACGCGACCAAGATGAGTTTCTGTGTTTTGGAAAATGACATGGAACACTTCTGCTGAGGGGACAGATTCTACTTCCCTCCAAATTGAGTGTGAGTGCGATTTTGAGGTGAATTCAATCTGAATTCCAAGGTCTGTCTGTGGAAGGGGGGATGAATCTGGAAACAGCCAGTTTCCTTCTGTCTAAATCCAGCCAAATACCACAAAGGACTCTTGAATTTCTTTGGCTTTCTCAGATTTCCCTTATTTATCATGGTTTGTAATGAATTTTCTGATGGGAGCTTTGGTTTTGAGGCTGCAATATGGAGCTCTGGGCACTGGATTAATGGTCTTGTTCAATCAGGGCACAGCTGTTGGCTTGCTCCAATTCTGTCTTGCTTTCAAGGTTTTGGGTGCCTCAGCTGATTTGTGGTTTCTTGAGCGGCAATTTCCTAAATGTTTTCTGGCTCTGAGTTGGTTTTGCCTTCTTCCTTCCCAAATTTAGTATTCTGATGCAATGCAAAGAAGAGTTTGTACAGAGTAGCCATTATGAAATAAACAACACAACAAATAGGCGTTTCAAGATTTTAAATCTGCAGGTAACACGACCAAAGTGAGTTTTTTTGTTTTGGAAAATAAAATGGAAAACTTTGGCTGAGGTGACAGATATTAATTGCCTCCAAACGGAGTTTCACTGTGATTTTCGGGTTCATTCTGTGAGAATTCCACAGGCAGTCAGCTTTAGGCGTGGATGAATCTGGGAACTGCTGGCTTCCTTGCGACTAAATCAAGCCCAATATCATTATGGATTCTTGCATTTCTTTGGCTTTTTTTCTGATTTTTCTTATTTATCAATGTTTGTAATGAATTTTCTGATGTGAGCTTTGGTTTTGAGGCTGCAATATGGAGTTCAGGGCACAAGAGGAAGGTTCTTTTTCAATCAGGGCACAGCTGTTGGCTTGCTGCAATTCTGGCTTGCTGTCATTGTTTTGGGTGCCTCAGCTGATTTGTGGATTCTTGTGTTGCAGTTTCCTAAATGTTTTCTGGGTCTGAGTCGGATTTGCCTTCTTATTCCCAAATTTTGTATTCTGATGCAACATAAGCAAGATTTTGGACAGAGTAGCCATTATGAAAGAAAAAAAAAACACAGCAAATTGCCCTTTCAGGATTAGAAATCTATAGGCAACACGACCAAGATGAGTTTCTGTGTTTTGGAAAATGACATGGAACCCTTCTGCTGAGGGGACAGATTCTAATTCCCTCCAAATTGAGTGTGAGTGCGATTTTGAGGTGAATTCAATCAGAATTCCAAAGTCTGTCTGTGGAAGGGGGGGGATGAATCCGGAAACAGCCAGTTTCCTTCTGTCTAAATCCAGCCAAATACCACAAAGGACTCTTGAATTTCTTTGGCTTTCTCAGATTTCCCTTATTTATCATGGTTTCTAATGAATTTTCTGATGTGAGCTTTGGTTTTGAGGATGGAATATGGAGTTCAGGGCACTGGATTAATGGTCTTGTTCAATCAGGGCACAGCTGTTGGCTTGCTCCAATTCTGTCTTGCTTTCAAGGTTTTGGGTGCCTCAGCCGATTTGTGGTTTATTGAGCGGCAATTTCCTAAATGTTTTCTGGGTCTGAGTTGGTTTTCCCTTCTTCCTTCCCACATTTTGTATTCTGACGCAATACAAACAAGAGTTTTGACAGAGTAGCCATTATGAAATAAAAAAAAAAAAAAACAACAACAAATTAGCGTTTGAAGCTTATAAATCTAAGGGTAACATGACCAAGGTGAGTTTTTGTGATTTGGAAAATAAAATGGAACACTTTGGCTGAGGTGACTGATATTATTGCCTCCAAACTGAGTCTTACTGCGATTTTCAGGTTAATTCAGTCGGAATTCCACAGGCAGTCAGCTGGAACTGTGGATGAATCTGGGAGCAGCCGGTTTCCTTGCAACTAAATCAAGCCCACTATCATTATGGATTCTTGCATTTCTTTGGCTTTTTCTCCATTTTCTTATTTATCATGGTTTGTAATGAATTTTCTGATGTGAGCTTTTGTTTTGATGCTGCAATATTAAGTTCAGGGCACAAGAGGGAGGTTCTTTTTCAATCAGGGCACAGCTGTTGGCTTGCTCCAATTCTGGCTTGCTGTCATTGTTTTGGGTGCCTCAGCCGATTTGTTGTTTCTTGAGCGGCAATTTCCTTAATGTTTTCTGGGTCTGAGTCGGTTTTGCCTTCTTATTCCCATATTTTGTATTCTGATGCAATACAAGCAAGATTTGGACAGAGTAGCCATTATGAAAGAAAAAAAAAAAAACACAGAAATTGCCCTTTCAGGATTAGAAATCTACTGGCAACGTGATCAAGATTAGTTTCTGTGTTTTGGAAAATGACATGGAACCCTTCTGCTGAGGGGACAGATTCTAATTCCCTCCAAATTGAGTGTGAGTGCAATTTTGAGGTGAAATCAATCAGAATTCCAAAGTCAGTCAGTGGAAGGGGGGGATGAATCTTTAAACAGCCAGTTTCCTTGTGTCTAAATCCAGCCAAATATCACTAAGAACTCGTGCATTTCTTTGGCTTTTGTCTCATTTTTCTGATTTATCATGGTTTGTAATGAATTTTCTGATGTGAGCTTTGGTTTTGAGGCTGGCATATTGAGTTCAGGGCACCGGATCAATGGTCTTTTTCAAACAGGACACAGCTGTTGGCTTGTTGCAATTCTGGCTTGCTGTCATTGTTTTGGGTGCCTCAGCTGTTTTTGGTTTCTTTAGCGGCAATTTCCTACATGTTTTCTGGGTCTGAGTTGGTTTTGCCTTCTTCCTTTCCAAATTTTCTATTCTGACGTAATACAAACAAGAGTTTGGACAGAGTAGCCATTATGAAATAAAAAACACAACAAATATGCGTTTGAAGCTTATATATGTACAGGTAACACGAGCAAGGTAAGTTTTTGTGTTTTCGAAAGTAAAATTGAACACTGGCTGAGGTGACAGATATTAATTGCCTCCAAAACCGAGTTTCACTGCGATTTTTTTGTTAATTCATTCAGAAACCAAAGACACTCAGTTGGGAGGTGTGGATGAATCTGGAAACAGCCGTTTACATGGCCATAATTCAAGCCCAATATCCCTAAGAACTCCTGCATTTCTTTGGCTTTTTTCTCATTTTTCTTATTTATCATGGTTGGTAATGAATTTTCCGATGTGAGCTTTGCTTTTGAGGCTGGCATATTGAGTTCAGGGCACAAGAGGAAGGTTCTTTTTCAATCAGGGCACAGCTGTTGGCTTTCTCCAATTCTGGCTTGCTGTCATTGTTTTGGGTGCCTCAGCTGATTTGTGGTTTCTTGTGTGGCAATTTCCTAAATGTTTTCTGGGTCTGACACGGTTTTTCCTTCTTAATCCCAAATTTTGTATTCTGACGCAATACAAACAAGAGTTTGGAGAGACTAGCAATGATGAAATAAAAAACAAAACAAATAGGCATTTGAAGCTTAGAAATCTACAGGTAAGAAGACTAAGGTGAGTTTTTGAGTTTTGGAAAATAAAATGGAACACTTTGGCTGAGGTGACAGATATTAATTGCCTCCAAACCGAGTTTCACTGCGATTTTCAGGTTAATTCAGTCAGAAACCACAGACACTCAGCTGGGAGGTGTGGATGAATCTGGAAACAGCCGTTTACATGGCAATAAATCAAGCCCAATATTACTAAGAACTCCTGCATTTCTTTGGCTTTTTTCTCATTTTTCTTATTTATCATGGTTTGTAATGAATTTTCTGATGTGAGCTTTGGCTTTGAGACTGGTATATTGAGCTCAGGGCACAAGAGGAAGGTTCTTTTTCAATCAGGGCACAGCTGTTGGCTTGCTCCAATTCTGGCTTGCTGTCATTGTTGTAGGTTCCTCCGCTGACTTTTGGATTCTTCAGTGGCAATTTCCTAAATGTTTTCTGGGTCTGAGTTGGTTTTGCCTTCTTCCTTGCCAAATTTTGTATTCTGACGCAATACAAACAAGAGCTTGGGCAGAGTAGCCATTATGAAATAAAAAACAAAACAAATAGGCATTTGAAGTTTTGAAATCTACAGGTAAGAAGACTAAGGTGAGTTTTTGAGTTTTGGAAGATAAAATGGAACACTTTGGCTGAGGTGACCGATATTAATTGCCTCCAAACCGAGTTTCACTGCGATATTCAGGTTAATTCAGTCAGAAACCACAGATACTCAGCTGGGAGGTGTGAACGAATCTGGAAACAGCCGTTTTCATGGCAATAAATCAAGCCCAATATTACTAAGAACTCCTGCATTTCTTTGGCTTTTTTCTCATTTTTCTTATTTATCATGGTTTGTAATGAATTTTCTGATGTGAGCTTTGGTTTTGAGGCTGGTATATTGAGCTCAGGGCACAAGAGGAAGGTTCTTTTTCAATCAGGGCACAGCTGTTGGCTTGCTGCAATTCTGGCTTGCTGTCATTGTTTTGGGTGCCTCAGCCGATTTGTGGTTTCTTGAGCGGCAATTTCCTAAATGTTTTCTGGGTCTGAGTCGGATTTGCCTTCTTATTCCCAAATTTTGTATTCTGATGCAACATAAGCAAGATTTGGACAGAGTAGCCATTATGAAAGAAAAAAAAAACACAGCAAATTGCCCTTTCAGGATTAGAAATCTATAGGCAACACGACCAAGATGAGTTTCTGTGTTTTGGAAAATGACATGGAACCCTTCTGCTGAGGGGACAGATTCTAATTCCCTCCAAATTGAGTGTGAGTGCCATTTTGAGGTGAATTCAATCAGAATTCCAAAGTCTGTCTGTGGAAGGGGGGGATGAATCTTTAAACAACCAGTTTCTTTGTGTCTAAATCCAGCCAAATACCACAAAGGACTCTTGAATTTCTTTGGCTTTCTCAGATTTCCCTTATTTATCATGGTTTCTAATGAATTTTCTGATGTGAGCTTTGGTTTTGAGGATGGAATATGGAGTTCAGGGCACTGGATTAATGGTCTTGTTCAATCAGGGCACAGCTGTTGGCTTGCTCCAATTCTGTCTTGCTTTCAAGGTTTTGGGTGCCTCAGCCGATTTGTGGTTTATTGAGCGGCAATTTCCTAAATGTTTTCTGGGTCTGAGTTGGTTTTCCCTTCTTCCTTCCCACATTTTGTATTCTGACGCAATACAAACAAGAGTTTTGACAGAGTAGCCATTATGAAATAAAAAAAAAAAAAAACAACAACAAATTAGCGTTTGAAGCTTATAAATCTAAGGGTAACATGACCAAGGTGAGTTTTTGTGATTTGGAAAATAAAATGGAACACTTTGGCTGAGGTGACTGATATTATTGCCTCCAAACTGAGTCTTACTGCGATTTTCAGGTTAATTCAGTCGGAATTCCACAGGCAGTCAGCTGGAACTGTGGATGAATCTGGGAGCAGCCGGTTTCCTTGCAACTAAATCAAGCCCACTATCATTATGGATTCTTGCATTTCTTTGGCTTTTTCTCCATTTTCTTATTTATCATGGTTTGTAATGAATTTTCTGATGTGAGCTTTTGTTTTGATGCTGCAATATTAAGTTCAGGGCACAAGAGGGAGGTTCTTTTTCAATCAGGGCACAGCTGTTGGCTTGCTCCAATTCTGGCTTGCTGTCATTGTTTTGGGTGCCTCAGCCGATTTGTTGTTTCTTGAGCGGCAATTTCCTTAATGTTTTCTGGGTCTGAGTCGGTTTTGCCTTCTTATTCCCATATTTTGTATTCTGATGCAATACAAGCAAGATTTGGACAGAGTAGCCATTATGAAAGAAAAAAAAAAAAACACAGAAATTGCCCTTTCAGGATTAGAAATCTACTGGCAACGTGATCAAGATTAGTTTCTGTGTTTTGGAAAATGACATGGAACCCTTCTGCTGAGGGGACAGATTCTAATTCCCTCCAAATTGAGTGTGAGTGCAATTTTGAGGTGAAATCAATCAGAATTCCAAAGTCAGTCAGTGGAAGGGGGGGATGAATCTTTAAACAGCCAGTTTCCTTGTGTCTAAATCCAGCCAAATATCACTAAGAACTCGTGCATTTCTTTGGCTTTTGTCTCATTTTTCTGATTTATCATGGTTTGTAATGAATTTTCTGATGTGAGCTTTGGTTTTGAGGCTGGCATATTGAGTTCAGGGCACCGGATCAATGGTCTTTTTCAAACAGGACACAGCTGTTGGCTTGTTGCAATTCTGGCTTGCTGTCATTGTTTTGGGTGCCTCAGCTGTTTTTGGTTTCTTTAGCGGCAATTTCCTACATGTTTTCTGGGTCTGAGTTGGTTTTGCCTTCTTCCTTTCCAAATTTTCTATTCTGACGTAATACAAACAAGAGTTTGGACAGAGTAGCCATTATGAAATAAAAAACACAACAAATATGCGTTTGAAGCTTATATATGTACAGGTAACACGAGCAAGGTAAGTTTTTGTGTTTTCGAAAGTAAAATTGAACACTGGCTGAGGTGACAGATATTAATTGCCTCCAAAACCGAGTTTCACTGCGATTTTTTTGTTAATTCATTCAGAAACCAAAGACACTCAGTTGGGAGGTGTGGATGAATCTGGAAACAGCCGTTTACATGGCCATAATTCAAGCCCAATATCCCTAAGAACTCCTGCATTTCTTTGGCTTTTTTCTCATTTTTCTTATTTATCATGGTTGGTAATGAATTTTCCGATGTGAGCTTTGCTTTTGAGGCTGGCATATTGAGTTCAGGGCACAAGAGGAAGGTTCTTTTTCAATCAGGGCACAGCTGTTGGCTTTCTCCAATTCTGGCTTGCTGTCATTGTTTTGGGTGCCTCAGCTGATTTGTGGTTTCTTGTGTGGCAATTTCCTAAATGTTTTCTGGGTCTGACACGGTTTTTCCTTCTTAATCCCAAATTTTGTATTCTGACGCAATACAAACAAGAGTTTGGAGAGACTAGCAATGATGAAATAAAAAACAAAACAAATAGGCATTTGAAGCTTAGAAATCTACAGGTAAGAAGACTAAGGTGAGTTTTTGAGTTTTGGAAAATAAAATGGAACACTTTGGCTGAGGTGACAGATATTAATTGCCTCCAAACCGAGTTTCACTGCGATTTTCAGGTTAATTCAGTCAGAAACCACAGACACTCAGCTGGGAGGTGTGGATGAATCTGGAAACAGCCGTTTACATGGCAATAAATCAAGCCCAATATTACTAAGAACTCCTGCATTTCTTTGGCTTTTTTCTCATTTTTCTTATTTATCATGGTTTGTAATGAATTTTCTGATGTGAGCTTTGGCTTTGAGACTGGTATATTGAGCTCAGGGCACAAGAGGAAGGTTCTTTTTCAATCAGGGCACAGCTGTTGGCTTGCTCCAATTCTGGCTTGCTGTCATTGTTGTAGGTTCCTCCGCTGACTTTTGGATTCTTCAGTGGCAATTTCCTAAATGTTTTCTGGGTCTGAGTTGGTTTTGCCTTCTTCCTTGCCAAATTTTGTATTCTGACGCAATACAAACAAGAGCTTGGGCAGAGTAGCCATTATGAAATAAAAAACAAAACAAATAGGCATTTGAAGTTTTGAAATCTACAGGTAAGAAGACTAAGGTGAGTTTTTGAGTTTTGGAAGATAAAATGGAACACTTTGGCTGAGGTGACCGATATTAATTGCCTCCAAACCGAGTTTCACTGCGATATTCAGGTTAATTCAGTCAGAAACCACAGATACTCAGCTGGGAGGTGTGAACGAATCTGGAAACAGCCGTTTTCATGGCAATAAATCAAGCCCAATATTACTAAGAACTCCTGCATTTCTTTGGCTTTTTTCTCATTTTTCTTATTTATCATGGTTTGTAATGAATTTTCTGATGTGAGCTTTGGTTTTGAGGCTGGTATATTGAGCTCAGGGCACAAGAGGAAGGTTCTTTTTCAATCAGGGCACAGCTGTTGGCTTGCTGCAATTCTGGCTTGCTGTCATTGTTTTGGGTGCCTCAGCCGATTTGTGGTTTCTTGAGCGGCAATTTCCTAAATGTTTTCTGGGTCTGAGTCGGATTTGCCTTCTTATTCCCAAATTTTGTATTCTGATGCAACATAAGCAAGATTTGGACAGAGTAGCCATTATGAAAGAAAAAAAAAACACAGCAAATTGCCCTTTCAGGATTAGAAATCTATAGGCAACACGACCAAGATGAGTTTCTGTGTTTTGGAAAATGACATGGAACCCTTCTGCTGAGGGGACAGATTCTAATTCCCTCCAAATTGAGTGTGAGTGCCATTTTGAGGTGAATTCAATCAGAATTCCAAAGTCTGTCTGTGGAAGGGGGGGATGAATCTTTAAACAACCAGTTTCTTTGTGTCTAAATCCAGCCAAATACCACAAAGGACTCTTGAATTTCTTTGGCTTTCTCAGATTTCCCTTATTTATCATGGTTTCTAATGAATTTTCTGATGTGAGCTTTGGTTTTGAGGATGGAATATGGAGTTCAGGGCACTGGATTAATGGTCTTGTTCAATCAGGGCACAGCTGTTGGCTTGCTCCAATTCTGTCTTGCTTTCAAGGTTTTGGGTGCCTCAGCCGATTTGTGGTTTATTGAGCGGCAATTTCCTAAATGTTTTCTGGGTCTGAGTTGGTTTTCCCTTCTTCCTTCCCACATTTTGTATTCTGACGCAATACAAACAAGAGTTTTGACAGAGTAGCCATTATGAAATAAAAAAAAAAAAAAACAACAACAAATTAGCGTTTGAAGCTTATAAATCTAAGGGTAACATGACCAAGGTGAGTTTTTGTGATTTGGAAAATAAAATGGAACACTTTGGCTGAGGTGACTGATATTATTGCCTCCAAACTGAGTCTTACTGCGATTTTCAGGTTAATTCAGTCGGAATTCCACAGGCAGTCAGCTGGAACTGTGGATGAATCTGGGAGCAGCCGGTTTCCTTGCAACTAAATCAAGCCCACTATCATTATGGATTCTTGCATTTCTTTGGCTTTTTCTCCATTTTCTTATTTATCATGGTTTGTAATGAATTTTCTGATGTGAGCTTTTGTTTTGATGCTGCAATATTAAGTTCAGGGCACAAGAGGGAGGTTCTTTTTCAATCAGGGCACAGCTGTTGGCTTGCTCCAATTCTGGCTTGCTGTCATTGTTTTGGGTGCCTCAGCCGATTTGTTGTTTCTTGAGCGGCAATTTCCTTAATGTTTTCTGGGTCTGAGTCGGTTTTGCCTTCTTATTCCCATATTTTGTATTCTGATGCAATACAAGCAAGATTTGGACAGAGTAGCCATTATGAAAGAAAAAAAAAAAAACACAGAAATTGCCCTTTCAGGATTAGAAATCTACTGGCAACGTGATCAAGATTAGTTTCTGTGTTTTGGAAAATGACATGGAACCCTTCTGCTGAGGGGACAGATTCTAATTCCCTCCAAATTGAGTGTGAGTGCAATTTTGAGGTGAAATCAATCAGAATTCCAAAGTCAGTCAGTGGAAGGGGGGGATGAATCTTTAAACAGCCAGTTTCCTTGTGTCTAAATCCAGCCAAATATCACTAAGAACTCGTGCATTTCTTTGGCTTTTGTCTCATTTTTCTGATTTATCATGGTTTGTAATGAATTTTCTGATGTGAGCTTTGGTTTTGAGGCTGGCATATTGAGTTCAGGGCACCGGATCAATGGTCTTTTTCAAACAGGACACAGCTGTTGGCTTGTTGCAATTCTGGCTTGCTGTCATTGTTTTGGGTGCCTCAGCTGTTTTTGGTTTCTTTAGCGGCAATTTCCTACATGTTTTCTGGGTCTGAGTTGGTTTTGCCTTCTTCCTTTCCAAATTTTCTATTCTGACGTAATACAAACAAGAGTTTGGACAGAGTAGCCATTATGAAATAAAAAACACAACAAATATGCGTTTGAAGCTTATATATGTACAGGTAACACGAGCAAGGTAAGTTTTTGTGTTTTCGAAAGTAAAATTGAACACTGGCTGAGGTGACAGATATTAATTGCCTCCAAAACCGAGTTTCACTGCGATTTTTTTGTTAATTCATTCAGAAACCAAAGACACTCAGTTGGGAGGTGTGGATGAATCTGGAAACAGCCGTTTACATGGCCATAATTCAAGCCCAATATCCCTAAGAACTCCTGCATTTCTTTGGCTTTTTTCTCATTTTTCTTATTTATCATGGTTGGTAATGAATTTTCCGATGTGAGCTTTGCTTTTGAGGCTGGCATATTGAGTTCAGGGCACAAGAGGAAGGTTCTTTTTCAATCAGGGCACAGCTGTTGGCTTTCTCCAATTCTGGCTTGCTGTCATTGTTTTGGGTGCCTCAGCTGATTTGTGGTTTCTTGTGTGGCAATTTCCTAAATGTTTTCTGGGTCTGACACGGTTTTTCCTTCTTAATCCCAAATTTTGTATTCTGACGCAATACAAACAAGAGTTTGGAGAGACTAGCAATGATGAAATAAAAAACAAAACAAATAGGCATTTGAAGCTTAGAAATCTACAGGTAAGAAGACTAAGGTGAGTTTTTGAGTTTTGGAAAATAAAATGGAACACTTTGGCTGAGGTGACAGATATTAATTGCCTCCAAACCGAGTTTCACTGCGATTTTCAGGTTAATTCAGTCAGAAACCACAGACACTCAGCTGGGAGGTGTGGATGAATCTGGAAACAGCCGTTTACATGGCAATAAATCAAGCCCAATATTACTAAGAACTCCTGCATTTCTTTGGCTTTTTTCTCATTTTTCTTATTTATCATGGTTTGTAATGAATTTTCTGATGTGAGCTTTGGCTTTGAGACTGGTATATTGAGCTCAGGGCACAAGAGGAAGGTTCTTTTTCAATCAGGGCACAGCTGTTGGCTTGCTCCAATTCTGGCTTGCTGTCATTGTTGTAGGTTCCTCCGCTGACTTTTGGATTCTTCAGTGGCAATTTCCTAAATGTTTTCTGGGTCTGAGTTGGTTTTGCCTTCTTCCTTGCCAAATTTTGTATTCTGACGCAATACAAACAAGAGCTTGGGCAGAGTAGCCATTATGAAATAAAAAACAAAACAAATAGGCATTTGAAGTTTTGAAATCTACAGGTAAGAAGACTAAGGTGAGTTTTTGAGTTTTGGAAGATAAAATGGAACACTTTGGCTGAGGTGACCGATATTAATTGCCTCCAAACCGAGTTTCACTGCGATATTCAGGTTAATTCAGTCAGAAACCACAGATACTCAGCTGGGAGGTGTGAACGAATCTGGAAACAGCCGTTTTCATGGCAATAAATCAAGCCCAATATTACTAAGAACTCCTGCATTTCTTTGGCTTTTTTCTCATTTTTCTTATTTATCATGGTTTGTAATGAATTTTCTGATGTGAGCTTTGGTTTTGAGGCTGGTATATTGAGCTCAGGGCACAAGAGGAAGGTTCTTTTTCAATCAGGGCACAGCTGTTGGCTTGCTGCAATTCTGGCTTGCTGTCATTGTTTTGGGTGCCTCAGCCGATTTGTGGTTTCTTGAGCGGCAATTTCCTAAATGTTTTCTGGGTCTGAGTCGGATTTGCCTTCTTATTCCCAAATTTTGTATTCTGATGCAACATAAGCAAGATTTGGACAGAGTAGCCATTATGAAAGAAAAAAAAAACACAGCAAATTGCCCTTTCAGGATTAGAAATCTATAGGCAACACGACCAAGATGAGTTTCTGTGTTTTGGAAAATGACATGGAACCCTTCTGCTGAGGGGACAGATTCTAATTCCCTCCAAATTGAGTGTGAGTGCCATTTTGAGGTGAATTCAATCAGAATTCCAAAGTCTGTCTGTGGAAGGGGGGGATGAATCTTTAAACAACCAGTTTCTTTGTGTCTAAATCCAGCCAAATACCAAAAAGGACTCTTGAATTTCTTTGGCTTTCTCAGATTTCCCTTATTTATCATGGTTTCTAATGAATTTTCTGATGTGAGCTTTGGTTTTGAGGATGGAATATGGAGTTCAGGGCACTGGATTAATGGTCTTGTTCAATCAGGGCACAGCTGTTGGCTTGCTCCAATTCTGTCTTGCTTTCAAGGTTTTGGGTGCCTCAGCCGATTTGTGGTTTATTGAGCGGCAATTTCCTAAATGTTTTCTGGGTCTGAGTTGGTTTTCCCTTCTTCCTTCCCACATTTTGTATTCTGACGCAATACAAACAAGAGTTTGGACAGAGTAGCCGTTATGAAATAAAAAAAAAAAAAAAACAACAACAAATTAGCGTTTGAAGCTTATAAATCTAAGGGTAACATGACCAAGGTGAGTTTTTGTGATTTGGAAAATAAAATGGAACACTTTGGCTGAGGTGACTGATATTATTGCCTCCAAACTGAGTCTTACTGCGATTTTCAGGTTAATTCAGTCGGAATTCCACAGGCAGTCAGCTGGAACTGTGGATGAATCTGGGAGCAGCCGGTTTCCTTGCAACTAAATCAAGCCCACTATCATTATGGATTCTTGCATTTCTTTGGCTTTTTCTCCATTTTCTTATTTATCATGGTTTGTAATGAATTTTCTGATGTGAGCTTTTGTTTTGATGCTGCAATATTAAGTTCAGGGCACAAGAGGGAGGTTCTTTTTCAATCAGGGCACAGCTGTTGGCTTGCTCCAATTCTGGCTTGCTGTCATTGTTTTGGATGCCTCAGCCGATTTGTTGTTTCTTGAGCGGCAATTTCCTTAATGTTTTCTGGGTCTGAGTCGGTTTTGCCTTCTTATTCCCATATTTTGTATTCTGATGCAATACAAGCAAGATTTGGACAGAGTAGCCATTATGAAAGAAAAAAAAAAAAACACAGAAATTGCCCTTTCAGGATTAGAAATCTACTGGCAACGTGATCAAGATTAGTTTCTGTGTTTTGGAAAATGACATGGAACCCTTCTGCTGAGGGGACAGATTCTAATTCCCTCCAAATTGAGTGTGAGTGCAATTTTGAGGTGAAATCAATCAGAATTCCAAAGTCAGTCAGTGGAAGGGGGGGATGAATCTTTAAACAGCCAGTTTCCTTGTGTCTAAATCCAGCCAAATATCACTAAGAACTCGTGCATTTCTTTGGCTTTTGTCTCATTTTTCTGATTTATCATGGTTTGTAATGAATTTTCTGATGTGAGCTTTGGTTTTGAGGCTGGCATATTGAGTTCAGGGCACCGGATCAATGGTCTTTTTCAAACAGGACACAGCTGTTGGCTTGTTGCAATTCTGGCTTGCTGTCATTGTTTTGCGTGCCTCAGCTGT
Organism: Oryctolagus cuniculus; assembly: GCF_964237555.1. Lineage (NCBI taxonomy): Eukaryota > Metazoa > Chordata > Mammalia > Lagomorpha > Leporidae > Oryctolagus > Oryctolagus cuniculus. The sequence continues at coordinate 204,325 of NW_027208227.1, read as the reverse complement.
TTTTGGTTTCTTTAGCGGCAATTTCCTACATGTTTTCTGGGTCTGAGTTGGTTTTGCCTTCTTCCTTCCCAAATTTTGTATACTGACGTAATACAAACAAGAGTTTGGACAGAGTAGCCATTATGAAATAAAAAACACAACAAATATGCGTTTGAAGCTTATATATGTACAGGTAACACGAGCAAGGTAAGTTTTTGTGTTTTCGAAAGTAAAATTGAACACTCTGGCTGAGGTGACAGATATTAATTGCCTCCAAAACCGAGTTTCACTGCGATTTTTTTGTTAATTCATTCAGAAACCAAAGACACTCAGTTGGGAGGTGTGGATGAATCTGGAAACAGCCGTTTACATGGCCATAATTCAAGCCCAATATCCCTAAGAACTCCTGCATTTCTTTGGCTTTTTTCTCATTTTTCTTATTTATCATGGTTTGTAATGAATTTTCCGATGTGAGCTTTGCTTTTGAGGCTGGCATATTGAGTTCAGGGCACAAGAGGAAAGTTCTCTTTCAATCAGGGCACAGCTGTTGGCTTTCTCCAATTCTGGCTTGCTGTCATTGTTGTGGGTTCCTCAGCTGACTTTTGGTTTCTTGAGTGGCAATTTCCTAAATGTTTTCTGGGTCTGACATGGTTTTTCCTTCTTATTCCCAAATTTTGTATTCTGACGCAATACAAACAAGAGCTTGGGCAGAGTAGCCATTATGAAATAAAAAACAAAACAAATAGGCATTTGAAGTTTTGAAATCTACAGGTAAGAAGACTAAGGTGAGTTTTTGAGTTTTGGAAGATAAAATGGAACACTTTGGCTGAGGTGACAGATATTAATTGCTTCCAAACCGAGTTTCACTGCGATATTCAGGTTAATTCAGTCAGAAACCACAGACACTCAGCTGGGAGGTGTCGATGAATCTGGAAACAGCCGTTTACATGGCAATAAATCAAGCCCAATATTACTAAGAACTCCTGCATTTCTTTGGCTTTTTTCTCATTTTTCTTCTTTATCATGGTTTGTAATGAATTTTCTGATGTGACCTTTGGTTTTGAGGCTGGTATATTGAGTTCAGGGCACAAGAGGAAGGTTCTTTATCAATCAGGGCACAGCTGTTGGCTTGCTCCAATTCTGGCTTGCTGTCATTGTTTTGGGTGCCTCAGCCGATTTGTGGTTTCTTGAGCGGCAATTTCCTAAATGTTTTCTGGGTCTGAGTCGGTTTTGCCTTCTTATTCCCAAATTTTGTATTCTGATGCAATACAAGCAAGATTTTGGCAGAGTAGCCATTATAAAAGAAAAAAAAAAAACACAGCAAATTGCCCTTTCAGGATTAGAAATCTACAGGCAACGCGACCAAGATGAGTTTCTGTGTTTTGGAAAATGACATGGAACCCTTCTGCTGAGGGGACAGATTCTAATTCCCTCCAAATTGAGTGTGAGTGCGATTTTGAGGTGAATTCAATCTGAATTCCAAGGTCTGTCTGTGGAAGGGGGGATGAATCTGGAAACAGCCAGTTTCCTTCTGTCTAAATCCAGCCAAATACCACAAAGGACTCTTGAATTTCTTTGGCTTTCTCAGATTTCCCTTATTTATCATGGTTTGTAATGAATTTTCTGATGGGAGCTTTGGTTTTGAGGCTGCAATATGGAGCTCTGGGCACTGGATTAATGGTCTTGTTCAATCAGGGCACAGCTGTTGGCTTGCTCCAATTCTGTCTTGCTTTCAAGGTTTTGGGTGCCTCAGCTGATTTGTGGTTTCTTGAGCGGCAATTTCCTAAATGTTTTCTGGCTCTGAGTTGGTTTTGCCTTCTTCCTTCCCAAATTTAGTATTCTGATGCAATGCAAAGAAGAGTTTGTACAGAGTAGCCATTATGAAATAAACAACACAACAAATAGGCGTTTCAAGATTTTAAATCTGCAGGTAACACGACCAAAGTGAGTTTTTTTGTTTTGGAAAATAAAATGGAAAACTTTGGCTGAGGTGACAGATATTAATTGCCTCCAAACGGAGTTTCACTGTGATTTTCGGGTTCATTCTGTGAGAATTCCACAGGCAGTCAGCTTTAGGCGTGGATGAATCTGGGAACTGCTGGCTTCCTTGCGACTAAATCAAGCCCAATATCATTATGGATTCTTGCATTTCTTTGGCTTTTTTTCTGATTTTTCTTATTTATCAATGTTTGTAATGAATTTTCTGATGTGAGCTTTGCTTTTGAGGCTGCAATATGGAGTTCAGGGCACAAGAGGAAGGTTCTTTTTCAATCAGGGCACAGCTGTTGGCTTGCTGCAATTCTGGCTTGCTGTCATTGTTTTGGGTGCCTCAGCTGATTTGTGGATTCTTGTGTTGCAGTTTCCTAAATGTTTTCTGGGTCTGAGTCGGATTTGCCTTCTTATTCCCAAATTTTGTATTCTGATGCAACATAAGCAAGATTTTGGACAGAGTAGCCATTATGAAAGAAAAAAAAAACACAGCAAATTGCCCTTTCAGGATTAGAAATCTATAGGCAACACGACCAAGATGAGTTTCTGTGTTTTGGAAAATGACATGGAACCCTTCTGCTGAGGGGACAGATTCTAATTCCCTCCAAATTGAGTGTGAGTGCGATTTTGAGGTGAATTCAATCAGAATTCCAAAGTCTGTCTGTGGAAGGGGGGGGATGAATCCGGAAACAGCCAGTTTCCTTCTGTCTAAATCCAGCCAAATACCACAAAGGACTCTTGAATTTCTTTGGCTTTCTCAGATTTCCCTTATTTATCATGGTTTCTAATGAATTTTCTGATGTGAGCTTTGGTTTTGAGGATGGAATATGGAGTTCAGGGCACTGGATTAATGGTCTTGTTCAATCAGGGCACAGCTGTTGGCTTGCTCCAATTCTGTCTTGCTTTCAAGGTTTTGGGTGCCTCAGCCGATTTGTGGTTTATTGAGCGGCAATTTCCTAAATGTTTTCTGGGTCTGAGTTGGTTTTCCCTTCTTCCTTCCCACATTTTGTATTCTGACGCAATACAAACAAGAGTTTTGACAGAGTAGCCATTATGAAATAAAAAAAAAAAAAACAACAACAAATTAGCGTTTGAAGCTTATAAATCTAAGGGTAACATGACCAAGGTGAGTTTTTGTGATTTGGAAAATAAAATGGAACACTTTGGCTGAGGTGACTGATATTATTGCCTCCAAACTGAGTCTTACTGCGATTTTCAGGTTAATTCAGTCGGAATTCCACAGGCAGTCAGCTGGAACTGTGGATGAATCTGGGAGCAGCCGGTTTCCTTGCAACTAAATCAAGCCCACTATCATTATGGATTCTTGCATTTCTTTGGCTTTTTCTCCATTTTCTTATTTATCATGGTTTGTAATGAATTTTCTGATGTGAGCTTTTGTTTTGATGCTGCAATATTAAGTTCAGGGCACAAGAGGGAGGTTCTTTTTCAATCAGGGCACAGCTGTTGGCTTGCTCCAATTCTGGCTTGCTGTCATTGTTTTGGGTGCCTCAGCCGATTTGTTGTTTCTTGAGCGGCAATTTCCTTAATGTTTTCTGGGTCTGAGTCGGTTTTGCCTTCTTATTCCCATATTTTGTATTCTGATGCAATACAAGCAAGATTTGGACAGAGTAGCCATTATGAAAGAAAAAAAAAAAAAACACAGAAATTGCCCTTTCAGGATTAGAAATCTACTGGCAACGTGATCAAGATTAGTTTCTGTGTTTTGGAAAATGACATGGAACCCTTCTGCTGAGGGGACAGATTCTAATTCCCTCCAAATTGAGTGTGAGTGCAATTTTGAGGTGAAATCAATCAGAATTCCAAAGTCAGTCAGTGGAAGGGGGGGATGAATCTTTAAACAGCCAGTTTCCTTGTGTCTAAATCCAGCCAAATATCACTAAGAACTCGTGCATTTCTTTGGCTTTTGTCTCATTTTTCTGATTTATCATGGTTTGTAATGAATTTTCTGATGTGAGCTTTGGTTTTGAGGCTGGCATATTGAGTTCAGGGCACCGGATCAATGGTCTTTTTCAAACAGGACACAGCTGTTGGCTTGTTGCAATTCTGGCTTGCTGTCATTGTTTTGGGTGCCTCAGCTGTTTTTGGTTTCTTTAGCGGCAATTTCCTACATGTTTTCTGGGTCTGAGTTGGTTTTGCCTTCTTCCTTTCCAAATTTTCTATTCTGACGTAATACAAACAAGAGTTTGGACAGAGTAGCCATTATGAAATAAAAAACACAACAAATATGCGTTTGAAGCTTATATATGTACAGGTAACACGAGCAAGGTAAGTTTTTGTGTTTTCGAAAGTAAAATTGAACACTGGCTGAGGTGACAGATATTAATTGCCTCCAAAACCGAGTTTCACTGCGATTTTTTTGTTAATTCATTCAGAAACCAAAGACACTCAGTTGGGAGGTGTGGATGAATCTGGAAACAGCCGTTTACATGGCCATAATTCAAGCCCAATATCCCTAAGAACTCCTGCATTTCTTTGGCTTTTTTCTCATTTTTCTTATTTATCATGGTTGGTAATGAATTTTCCGATGTGAGCTTTGCTTTTGAGGCTGGCATATTGAGTTCAGGGCACAAGAGGAAGGTTCTTTTTCAATCAGGGCACAGCTGTTGGCTTTCTCCAATTCTGGCTTGCTGTCATTGTTTTGGGTGCCTCAGCTGATTTGTGGTTTCTTGTGTGGCAATTTCCTAAATGTTTTCTGGGTCTGACACGGTTTTTCCTTCTTAATCCCAAATTTTGTATTCTGACGCAATACAAACAAGAGTTTGGAGAGACTAGCAATGATGAAATAAAAAACAAAACAAATAGGCATTTGAAGCTTAGAAATCTACAGGTAAGAAGACTAAGGTGAGTTTTTGAGTTTTGGAAAATAAAATGGAACACTTTGGCTGAGGTGACAGATATTAATTGCCTCCAAACCGAGTTTCACTGCGATTTTCAGGTTAATTCAGTCAGAAACCACAGACACTCAGCTGGGAGGTGTGGATGAATCTGGAAACAGCCGTTTACATGGCAATAAATCAAGCCCAATATTACTAAGAACTCCTGCATTTCTTTGGCTTTTTTCTCATTTTTCTTATTTATCATGGTTTGTAATGAATTTTCTGATGTGAGCTTTGGCTTTGAGACTGGTATATTGAGCTCAGGGCACAAGAGGAAGGTTCTTTTTCAATCAGGGCACAGCTGTTGGCTTGCTCCAATTCTGGCTTGCTGTCATTGTTGTAGGTTCCTCCGCTGACTTTTGGATTCTTCAGTGGCAATTTCCTAAATGTTTTCTGGGTCTGAGTTGGTTTTGCCTTCTTCCTTGCCAAATTTTGTATTCTGACGCAATACAAACAAGAGCTTGGGCAGAGTAGCCATTATGAAATAAAAAACAAAACAAATAGGCATTTGAAGTTTTGAAATCTACAGGTAAGAAGACTAAGGTGAGTTTTTGAGTTTTGGAAGATAAAATGGAACACTTTGGCTGAGGTGACCGATATTAATTGCCTCCAAACCGAGTTTCACTGCGATATTCAGGTTAATTCAGTCAGAAACCACAGATACTCAGCTGGGAGGTGTGAACGAATCTGGAAACAGCCGTTTTCATGGCAATAAATCAAGCCCAATATTACTAAGAACTCCTGCATTTCTTTGGCTTTTTTCTCATTTTTCTTATTTATCATGGTTTGTAATGAATTTTCTGATGTGAGCTTTGGTTTTGAGGCTGGTATATTGAGCTCAGGGCACAAGAGGAAGGTTCTTTTTCAATCAGGGCACAGCTGTTGGCTTGCTGCAATTCTGGCTTGCTGTCATTGTTTTGGGTGCCTCAGCCGATTTGTGGTTTCTTGAGCGGCAATTTCCTAAATGTTTTCTGGGTCTGAGTCGGATTTGCCTTCTTATTCCCAAATTTTGTATTCTGATGCAACATAAGCAAGATTTGGACAGAGTAGCCATTATGAAAGAAAAAAAAAACACAGCAAATTGCCCTTTCAGGATTAGAAATCTATAGGCAACACGACCAAGATGAGTTTCTGTGTTTTGGAAAATGACATGGAACCCTTCTGCTGAGGGGACAGATTCTAATTCCCTCCAAATTGAGTGTGAGTGCCATTTTGAGGTGAATTCAATCAGAATTCCAAAGTCTGTCTGTGGAAGGGGGGGATGAATCTTTAAACAACCAGTTTCTTTGTGTCTAAATCCAGCCAAATACCAAAAAGGACTCTTGAATTTCTTTGGCTTTCTCAGATTTCCCTTATTTATCATGGTTTCTAATGAATTTTCTGATGTGAGCTTTGGTTTTGAGGATGGAATATGGAGTTCAGGGCACTGGATTAATGGTCTTGTTCAATCAGGGCACAGCTGTTGGCTTGCTCCAATTCTGTCTTGCTTTCAAGGTTTTGGGTGCCTCAGCCGATTTGTGGTTTCTTGAGCGGCAATTTCCTAAATGTTTTCTGGGTCTGAGTTGGTTTTCCCTTCTTCCTTCCCACATTTTGTATTCTGACGCAATACAAACAAGAGTTTGGACAGAGTAGCCATCATGAAATAAAAAAAAAAAACAACAACAAATTAGCGTTTGAAGCTTATGAATCTAAGGGTAACACGACCAAGGTGAGTTTTTGTGATTTGGAAAATAAAATGGAACACTTTGGCTGAGGTGACTGATATTATTGACTCCAAACTGAGTCTTACTGCGATTTTCAGGTTAATTCAGTCAGAATTCCACAGGCAGTCAGCTGGAGGGGTGGATGAATCCGGGAACAGCCGGTTTCCTTGCAACTAATTCAAGCCACTATGATTATGGATTCTTGCATTTCTTTGGCTTTTTTCTCTTTTTTCTTATTTATGATGATTTGTAATGAATTTTCTGATGTGAGCTTTGGTTTTGAGGCTGGCATATTGAGTTTAGGGCACAAGAGGAAGGTTCTTTTTCAATCAGGGCACAGCTGTTGGCTTGCTCCAATTCTGGCTTGCTGTCATTGTTTTGGGAACCTCAGCCGATTTGTGGTTTCTTGAGCAGCAATTTCCTTAATGTTTTCTGGGTCTGAGTCGGTTTTGCCTTCTTATTCCCATATTTTGTATTCTGATGCAATACAAGCAAGATTTGGACAGAGTAGCCATTATGAAAGAAAAAAAAAAAAACACAGAAATTGCCCTTTCAGGATTAGAAATCTACTGGCAACATGATCAAGATTAGTTTCTGTGTTTTGGAAAATGACATGGAACCCTTCTGCTGAGGGGACAGATTCTAATTCCCTCCAAATTGAGTGTGAGTGCAATTTTGAGGTGAAATCAATCAGAATTCCAAAGTCAGTCAGTGGAAGGGGGGGATGAATCTTTAAACAGCCAGTTTCCTTGTGTCTAAATCCAGCCAAATATCACTAAGAACTCGTGCATTTCTTTGGCTTTTGTCTCATTTTTCTGATTTATCATGGTTTGTAATGAATTTTCTGATGTGAGCTTTGGTTTTGAGGCTGGCATATTGAGTTCAGGGCACCGGATCAATGGTCTTTTTCAAACAGGACACAGCTGTTGGCTTGTTGCAATTCTGGCTTGCTGTCATTGTTTTGCGTGCCTCAGCTGTTTTTGGTTTCTTTAGCGGCAATTTCCTACATGTTTTCTGGGTCTGAGTTGGTTTTGCCTTCTTCCTCTCCAAATTTTCTATTCTGACGTAATACAAGCAAGAGTTTGGACAGAGTAGCCATTATGAAATAAAAAACACAACAAATATGCGTTTGAAGCTTATATATGTACAGGTAACACGAGCAAGGTAAGTTTTTGTGTTTATGAAAGTAAAATTGAACACTCTGGCTGAGGTGACAGATATTAATTGCCTCCAAAACCGAGTTTCACTGCGATTTTTTTGTTAATTCATTCAGAAACCAAAGACACTCAGTTGGGAGGTGTGGATGAATCTGGAAACAGCCGTTTACATGGCCATAATTCAAGCCCAATATCCCTAAGAACTCCTGCATTTCTTTGGCTTTTTTCTCATTTTTCTTATTTATCATGGTTTGTAATGAATTTTCTGATGTGAGCTTTGCTTTTGAGGCTGGCATATTGAGTTCAGGGCACAAGAGGAAAGTTCTCTTTCAATCAGGGCACAGCTGTTGGCTTTCTCCAATTCTGGCTTGCTGTCATTGTTGTGGGTTCCTCAGCTGACTTTTGGTTTCTTGAGTGGCAATTTCCTAAATGTTTTCTGGGTCTGACACGGTTTTTCCTTCTTATTCCCAAATTTTGTATTCTGACGCAATACAAACAAGAGTTTGGACAGAGTAGCAATAATGAAATAAAAAACACAACAAATAGGCATTTGAAGCTTAGAAATCTACAGGTAAGAAGACTAAGGTGAGTTTTTGAGTTTTGGAAAATCAAATGGAACACTTTGGCTGAGGTGACAGATATTAATTGCCTCCAAACCAAGTTTCACTGCGATATTCAGGTTAATTCAGTCAGAAACCACAGACACTCAGCTGGGAGGTGTGGATGAATCTGGAAACAGCCGTTTACATGGCAATAAATCAAGCCCAATATTACTAAGAACTCCTGCATTTCTTTGGCTTTTTTCTCATTTTTCTTATTTATCATGGTTTGTAATGAATTTTCTGATATGAGCTTTGGTTTTGAATCTGCTATATTGAGCTCAGGGCACAAGAGGAAGGTTCTTTTTCAATCAGGGCACAGCTGTTGGCTTGCTCCAATTCTGGCTTGCTGTCATTGTTGTAGGTTCCTCCGCTGACTTTTGGATTCTTGAGTGGCAATTTCCTAAATGTTTTCTGGGTCTGAGTCGGTTTTGACTTCTTCCTTGCCAAATTTTGTATTCTGACGCAATACAAACAAGAGCTTGGGCAGAGTAGCCATTATGAAATAAAAAACAAAACAAATAGGCATTTGAAGCTTAGAAATCTACAGGTAAGAAGACTAAGCTGAGTTTTTGAGTTTTGGAAGATAAAATGGAACACTTTGGCTGAGGTGACAGATATTAATTGCTTCCAAACCGAGTTTCACTGCGATATTCAGGTTAATTCAGTCAGAAACCACAGATACTCAGCTGGGAGGTGCGGATGAATCTGGAAACAGCCGTTTACATGGCAATAAATCAAGCCCAATATCACTAAGAACTCCTGCATTTCTTTGCCTTTTTTCTCTTTTTTCTTATTTATCATGGTTTGTAATGAATTTTCTGATGTGAGCTTTGGTTTTGAGTCTAGCATATTGAGTTCAGGGCACAAGAGGAAGGTTCTTTTTCAATCAGGGCACAGCTGTTGGCTTGTTCCAATTCTGTCTTGTTTTAAGTTTTTGGGTGCCTCAGCGGTGTTTGGTTTCTTGAGAGGCAATTTTCTAAATGTTTTCTGGGTCTGAGTTTGTTTTGCCTTCTTCCTTCCCAAATTTTGTATTCTGACGCAATACAAACAAGAGTTTGGACAGAATAATGAATTTTCTGATGTGAGCTTTGGTTTTGAGGCTGCAATATGGAGTTCAGTGCACAAGAGAATGGTTCTTTTTCAATCAGGGCACAGCTGTTGGCTTGCTCCAATTCTGGCTTGCTGTCATTGGTTTAGGTGCCCCAGCCGATTTGAGGTTTCTTGAGCAGCAATTTCCTAAATGTTTTCTGGGTCTGAGTTGGTTTTGCCTTCTTATTCCCAAATTTTGTATTGTGATGCAATACAACCAAGATTTTGGACAGAGTATCCATTATGAAAGAAAAAAAAAACACACCAAATTACCCTTTCAGGATTAGAAATCTACAGGCAACATGAGCAAGATGAGTTTCTGTGTTTTGGAAAATGACATGCAACACTTCTGCTGAGGGGACAGATAGTAATTCCCTCCAAATTGAGTGTGAGTGCGATTTTGAGGTGAATTGAGTCAGAATTCCAAACTCAGTCCTTGGAAGGGGGGGATGAATCTTTAAACAGCCAGTTTCCTTCTGTCTAAATCCAGCCAAATATCACAAAGGACTCTTGCATTTCTTTGGCTTTTTCACATTTCCCTTATTTATCATGGTTTGTAATGAAATTTCTGATGTGAGCTTTAGTTTTGAGGCTGGCATATTGAGTTCAGGGCACAAGAGGAAGGTTCTTTTTCAATCAGGGCACAGCTGTTGGCTTGCTCCAATTCTGGCTTGCTGTCCTTGTTTTGGGTGCCTCAGCTGACTTTTGGTTACTTGAGCGGCAATTTCCTAAATGTTTTCTGGGTTTGAGTTGGTTTTGCCTTCTTCCTTCCCAAATTTTGTATTCTGAAGAAATATAAACAAGAGTTTAGACAGAGTAGCCATTATGAAATTAAAAGCACAACAAATAGGCGTTGGAAGCTTAGAAATCTACAGGTAACACGACTAAGGTGAGTTTTTGTGTTTTGGAAAATAAAATGGAACACTTTGGCTGAGGTGACAGATATTAATAGTCTCCAAACTGAGTTTCACTGCGATTTTCAGGTTAATTCATTCAGAAGTCCACAGGCAGTCAGCTGGAAGGGTGGATGGATCTGGGAACAGCCGGTTTCGTTGTGACTGAATCAAGCCCAATATCATTATGGATTCTTGCATTTCCTTGGCTATTTTCTCATTTTTCTTTTTATCATGGTTTGTAATGAATTTTCTGATGTGAGCTTTGGTTTTGATGCTGGCATATTGGGTTCAGGGCACAAGAGGAAGGTTCTTTTTCAATCAGGGCACAGCTATTGGTTTGCTACAATTCTGTCTTGCTTTAAAGGTTTTGGGTGCCTCAGCGTTGTTGTTTTTTGATCCACATTTTCTGAATGTTTTCTGGGTCTGAGTTGGTTTTGCCTTCTTCCTTCCCAAATTTTCTGACGCAATACAAACAAGAGTTTGGACAGAGTAGCCATTATGAAATTAAAAACACAACATTACGCATTTGAAGCTTAGAAATCGATAGGTAACACGACCAAGGTGAGTTTTTGTGTTTTAGAAAGTGTCATGGAACACTTCTGCTGAGGGGACAATTTCTAATTCCCTCCAAAGTGAGTTTCACTGCGATTTCCAGGTTAATTCAGTCAGAATACACATTCACTCACCTGGGAGGTGTGGAAGAATCTGGAAACAACAGTTTACATGGGAATAAATGAAGCCCAATATCACTAAGAACTCCTGCATTTCTTTGGCTTTTTTCTCATTTTTCTTATTTATCATGGTTTGTAATGAATTTTCTGATGTGAGCTTTGGTTTTGAGTCTGGCATATTGAGTTCAGGGCACAAGAGGAAGGTTCTTTTTCAAACAGGGCACAGCTGTTGGCTTGCTCCAATTCTGGCTTGCTGTCCTTGTTTTGGGTGCCTCAGCTGACTTTTGGTTTCTTGAGCGGCAATTTCCTAAATGTTTTCTTGGTCGGAGTTGGTTTTGCCTTCTTCCTTCCCAAATTTTGTATTCTGACGCAATATAAACTAGAGTTTGGACAGAGTAGCCATTATGAAATAAAAAACACAACACATAGGCATTTGAAGCTTAGAAATCTACAGGTAACACGACCAAGGTGAGTTTTTGTGTTTTGGAAAATCAAATGGAACACTTTGGCTGAGGTGACAGATATTAATTGCCTCCAAACTGAGTTTCACTGGGATTTTCAGGTTAATTCAGTGAGAATTGCACAGGCAGTCACCTGGAGGGGTGGATGAATCCAGGACTAGCCGGATTTCTTACGACTAAATCAAGCCCAATATCATTATGGATTCTTGCATTTCTTTGGCTTTTTTCTCTTTTTTCTTATTTATCATGGTTGGTAATGAATTTTTGATGTGAGCTTTGGATTTGAGGCTGCAATAAGAACTTCCGGGCACAAGAGAAATGTTCTTTTTCAATCAGGGCACAGCTGTTGGCTTGCTCTAATTGTGGCTTGCTGTCATTGTTTTGGGTGCCTCAGCAAATTTGAGGTTTCTTGAGTGGCAATTTCCTAAATGTTTTCTGGGTCTGACACGGTTTTTTCTTCTTATTCCCAAATTTTTTATTCTGACTCAATACAAACAAGAGTTTGGACAGAGTAGCCATTATGAAATAAAAAACACAACAAATAGGCGTTTGAAGCTTAGAAATCTACAGGTAACACGACCAAGGTGAGTTTTTGTGTTTTGGAAAATAAAATGGAACACTTTGGCTCAGGTGACATATATTAATTGCCTCCAAACTGAGTTTCCCCGTGATTTTCAGGTTAATTCAGTGAGAATTGCACAGGCAGTCACCTCGAGGGGTGGACGAATCCAGGAATAGCCGGATTCCTTAGGACTAAATCAATCCCAATATCATTATGGATTCTTGCATTTCTTTGGCTTTTTTCTCATTTTTGTTATGTATGATGGTTTGTAATGAATTTTCTGATGTACGCTTTGTTTTTGAGGTTGGCATATTGAGTTCAGGGCACAAGAGGAAGGTTCTTTTTCAATCAGGGCACAGCTGTTGGCTTGCTCCAATTCTGGCTTGCTGTCATTGTTTTGGGTGCTTCAGCCGATTTGTGGTTACTTGAGTGGTAATTTACTAAATGCTTTCTGGGTCTGAGTTGGTTTTGCCTTGTTATTCCCAAATTTTGTATTCTGATGCAATACAAGCAAGATTTTGGACAGAGTAGCCATTATGAAAAAAAAGAAAATACGGCAAATTGCCCTTTCAGGATTCAAAAGCTACAGGGAACAAGACCAAGATGAGTTTCTGTGTTTTGGATAATGACTTGGAACACTTCTGCTGAGGGAACAGATTCTAATTACCTTCCAATTGAGTGTGAGTGCGATTTTGAGGTGAATTCCATCAGAATTCCAAAGTCAGTCTGTGGAAGGGGTTGATGAATCTGGAAACAGCCAGTTTCCTTGTGTCTAAATCCAGCCAAATATCACAAAGGACTCTTGCATTTATTTGACTTTTTCACATTTCCCTTATTATCAAGGTTTGTAATGCATATTCTGATGTGAGCTTTGGTTTTGAGACGGCAATATGGAGTTCAGGGCACCGGAAGAATGGTCTTTTTAAAACAGGGCACAGCTGTTAGCTTGCTCCAATTCTGGGTTGCTGTCATTGGTTTTGGGGTTTCAGCTGACTTTTGGTTTCTTGAGCGGCAATTTTCTAAATTTTTTCTGGGTCTGAGTTAGTTTTGCCTTATTCCTTCCCAAATTTTGTATTCTGACACAATGCAACAAATAGACATTTACAGATTATAAATCTGCTGGTAACACGCCAATATGATTTTTTTTGTTTTGGAAAATAAAATGGAACACTTTGGCTGAGGTGACAGATATTAATTGCCTCCAAACTGAGTTTCACTGCGATTTTCTGATAAATTCAGTCGGAATTCCACAGGCAGTCAGCTGGAGCTGTGGATGAATCTGGGAACAGCCGATTTCCTTGCGACTAAATCAAGCCCAATATCATTATGGATTCTTGCATTTCTTTGGCTTTTTTCTCATCTTTCTTATTTATCATGGTTTGTAATGAATTTTCTGGTGTGAGCTTTGGTTTTGAGGCTGGCATATTGAGTTCAGGGCACAAGTGGAAGGTTCTTTTTCAATCAGGTCACAGCTGTTGGCCTGCTCCAATTCTGGCTTGCTGTCATTGTTTTGGGTGCCTCAGCTGATTTGTGGTTTCTTGAGTGCCAATTTCCTAAATGTTTTCTGGGTCTGCGTCGGTTTTGCCTTCTTATTCCCAAATTTTGTATTCTGATGCAATACAAGCAAGATTTTGGACAGAGTAGCCATTATGAAAGAAAAAAAAAAAAACACATCAAATTGCCCTTTCAGAATGAGAAATGTAGGCAATATGAACAAGATGTGTTTCTGTGTTTTGGAAAATGACATGGAACCCTTTTGCTGAGGGGACAGATTCCAATTCCCTCCAAATTTGGTTTCTTGTGTGGCATTTTCCTGAAAGTTTTCTGGGTCTGTGTTGGTTTTGCCTTTTTCCTTCCCAAATTTTGTATTCTGCCGCAGTAGAAACAAGAGTTTGGACAGAGTAGCCATTTTGTAATGAAAAACACAACAAATAGGCATTTGTAGCTTAGAAATCTACAGGTAACACGACCAAGGTGAGATTTTGTGTTTTGGAAAATCAAATGGAACACTTTGGCTGAGGTGACAGATATTAATTGCCTCCAAACTGAGTTTCACTGCGATTTTCAGGTTAATTCAGTCAGAATTCCACAGGCAGTCAGATGGAGGGGTGGATGAATCCGGGAACAGCCAGTTTCCTTGCAACTGAATCAAGCCCAATATCATTCTAGATTCTTGCATTTCTTTGCCTTTTTTCTCATTTTTGTTATTTATCATGATTTGTAATGAATTTTCTGATGTGAGCTTTGGTTTTGAGGCTGCAATATGGAGTTCAGGCCACCGGGGGAATGGTCTTTTCCAAACAGGGCACAGCTGTTGGCCTGCTCAAATTCTGGTTTGCTGTCATTGTTTTGGGTGCCTCAGCTGAATTTGGATTTTTGAATGGCAATTTCCTAAAAGTTTTCTGGGTCTGAGTTGGTTTTGCCTTCTTCCTTTTCAAATTTTGTATTCTGACGCAATACAAACAAGAGTTTGGACAGAGTAGCCATTATGAAATAAAAAACACATCAAATAGGTGTTTTAAGCTACAGGTAACACGACCAAGGTGAGATTTTGTGTTTTGAAAAAATAAAATGGAACACTTAGGCTGTGGTGACAGATATTAACTGCCTTCGTTCAGGTTAATTCAGTCAGAATTCCACAGGCTGTCAGCTGGAGGGGTGGATGAATCTGGGAACAGCCGGTTTCCTTGCGACAGTATCAAGGCCAATATCATTCTGGATTCTTGCATTTCTTTGACTTTTTTTCTCATTTTTCTTATTTATCATGGTTTGTAATGAATTTTCTGATGTGAGCTTTGGTTTTGAGGCTGGCATATTGAGTTCAGGGCACAAGAGGAAGGTTCTTTTTCAATCAGGGCACAGCTGTTGGCTTGCTCCAATTCTGGCTTGCTGTCATTGTTTTGGGTGCCTCAGCCGATTTGTGGTTTCTTGAGTGGCAATTTCCTAAATGTTTTCTGGGTCTGAGTTGGTTTTCCTTCTTCCTTCCCAAATTTTGTATTCTGACACAATACAAACAAGAGTTTGGACAGAGTAGCCATTAGGAAATAAAAAACACAACAAATAGGCTTTTGAAGATACAGGTAACACGACCAAGGTGAGATTTTGTGTTTTGGAAAATAAAATGGAACACTTTGGCTGTGGTGACAGATATTAACTGCCTCCGTTCAGGTTAATTCAGTCAGAATTCCACAGGCAGTCAGCTGGATGGGTGGATGAATCCGGGAACAGCCGGTTTCCTTGCAACTAAATCCAGCCCAATATCATTCTTGATTCTTGCATTTCTTTGTCTATTTTCTCATTTTTCTTATTTATCATGGTTTGTAATGAATTTTCTGATGTGAGCTTTGGTTTTGAGGCTGCAGTATGGAGTTCAGGGCACCGGAGGAATGGTCTTTTTCAATCAGGGCACAGCTGTTGGCCTGCTCCAATTCTGGCTTGCTGTCATTGTTTTGGGTGCCTCCGCCGATTTGAGGTTTCTTGAGTGGCAATTTCCTAAACGTTTTCTGAGTCTCAGTTGGTTTTGTCCTCTTCCTTCCCAAATTTTGTATTCTGACGCAACAGAAACAAGAGTTTGGACAGAATAGCCATTATGAAATAAAAAAACACATCAAATAGGCTTTTGAAAGCTACAGGTAACACGACCAAGGTGAGATTTTGTTTTGGAAAATGAAATGGAACACTTTGGCTGTGGTGACAGATATTAACTGCCTCCGTTCATGTTAATTCAGTCAATATTCCTCAGGCATCAGCTGGAGAGGTGGATGAATCTGGGAATATACGGTTTCCTTGCGACTAAATCAAGCCCAATATCATTATGAATTCTTGAATTTCTTTGGCCTTTTTCTCATTTTTCTTAATTTTAGTGGTTTGTAATGAATTTTCTGATGTGAGCTTTGGTTTTGAGGCTGCAATATGGAGTTCAGGGCACAAGAGGAAGGTTCTTATTCAATCAGGTCACAGCTGTTGGCTTGCTCCAATTCTGGCTTGCTGTCATTGTTTTGGGTGCCTCCGCCGATTTGAAGTTTCTTGAGCATCAATATCCTAAATGTTTTCTTGGTCTGAGTTGGTTTTCCTTCTTCCTTCCCAAATTTTGTATTCTGACACAATACAAACAAGAGTTTGGACAGAGTAGCCATTAGGAAATAAAAAACACAACAAATAGGCTTTTGAAGCTACAGGTAACACGACCAAGGTGAGATTGTGTGTTTTGGAAAATCAAATGGAAAAAGTTGGCTGTGGTGACAGATATTAACTGCCTCCGTTCAGGTTAATTCAGTCAGAATTCCACAGGCAGTCAGCTAGAGGGGTGGATGAATCCGGGAATAGCCGGTTTCATTGCAACTAAATGAAGCCCAATATCATTATGGATTCTTGCATTTCTTTGGCTTTATTCTGATATTTCTTATTTATCATGGTTTGTAATGAATTTTCTGATGTGAGCTTTGGTTTTGAGGCTGCAATATGGAGTTCAGGGCACCGGAGGAATGGTCTTTTTCAATCAGGGCACAGCTGCTGGCTTGCTCCAATTCTGGCTTGCTGTCATTGTTTTGGGTGCCTCCGCCGATTTGAGGTTTCTTGAGTGGCAATTTCCTAAACGTTTTCTGAGTCTCAGTTGCTTTTGTCCTCTTCCTTCCCAAATTTTGTATTCTGACGTAATACAAGCAAGATTTTGGACAGAATAGACATTATGGAATAAAAAACACATCAAATAGGCTTTTGAAAGCTACAGGTAACACGACCAAGGTGAGATTTTGTGTTTTGGAAAAAGATATGGAACACTTTTGCTGAAGTGACAGATATTAATTGCCTCCAAACCGAGTTTCACAGCGAATTTCATTTTAATTCAGTCAGAAACCACAGACACTCAGCTGAGAGGTATAGAAGAATCTGGAAACAGCCATTAACAAGGGAATAAATCAAGCCCAATATCACTAAGAACTCCTGCATTTCTTTGGATTTTTTCTGATTTTTCTTATTTATCATGGTTTGTAATGAATTTTCTGATCTGAGGTTTGGTTTTGAGGTTGCAATATCGAGTTCAGGACACCGGAGGAATGGTCTTTTTCAATCAGGGCACAGCTGTTGGCTTGCTCCAATTCTGTCTTGCTTTCAAGGTTTTGGGTTCCTCAGCGGCCCTTTGTTGCTTGAGCGGCAATTTCCTAAATGTTTTCTGGGTCTGAGTTGGTTTTGCCTTCTTCCTTCCCAAATTTTGTATTCTGACGCAATACAAACAAGAGTTTGGGCGGAGTAGCCATTATGAAATAAAAAACACAACAAATAGGTGTTTGAAGCTTAGAAATCTACAGGTAACACAACCAAGGTGAGTTTTTGTGTTTTGGAAAATCAAATGGAAACTTTGGCTGAGGTGACAGATATTAATTGCCTCCAAATTGAGTTTCACTGCGATTTTCAGGTTAATTCAGTCAGAATTCCACAAGCCGTCAGCTGGAGGGGTGGATGAATCCGGGAACAGCCGGTTTCCTTGCGACTAAATCAAGCCCAATGTCATTATGGATTCTTGCATTTCTTTGGCTTTTTTCTCCTTTTTCTTATTTATCATGGTTTGTAATGAATTTTCTGATGTGATCTTTGGTTTTGAGGCTGCAATATGGAGTTCAGGGCACCGGAGGAATGGTCTTTTTCAAACAGGTCACAGCTGTTGGCCTGCTGCAATTCTGGCTTGCTGCCATTTATTTGGGTGCCTCAGCTGACTTTCGGTTTCTTGAGTGGCAATTTCCTAAATGTTTTCTGGGTCTGAGTTCGTTTTGCCGTCTTCCTTCCCAAATTTTCTTTTCTGATGGCATACAAACAAGACTTTGGACAGAGTAGACATTATGAAATAAAAAACACATCAAATAGGCTTTTGAAAGCTACAGGTAACACGACCAAGGTGAGATTTTGTGTTTTGTAAAAAGACATGGAACACTTTTGCTGAGGTGACAGATATTAATTGCCTCCAAACCGAGTTTCACAGCGAATTTCATTTTAATTCAGTCAGAAACCACAGATACTCAGCTGGGAGGTATAGAAGAATCTGGAAACAGCCATTAACAAGGGAATAAATCAAGCCCAATATCACTAAGAACTCCTGCATTTCTTTGGATTTTTTCTGATTTTTCTTATTTATCATGGTTTGTAATGAATTTTCTGATCTGAGGTTTGGTTTTGAGGTTGCAATATCGAGTTCAGGACACCGGAGGAATGGTCTTTTTCAATCAGGGCACAGCTGTTGGCTTGCTCCAATTCTGTCTTACTTTCAAAGATTTGGGTTCCTCAGCGGCCCTTTGTTGCTTGAGCGGCAATTTCCTAAATGTTTTCTAGGTCTGAGTTGGTTTTGCTTTCTTCCTTCCCAATATTTGTATTCTGCCCAAATACAAACAGGAGTTTGGGCAGAGTAGCCATTATGAAACAAAAAACACAACAAATAGGCGTTTGAAGCTTAGAAATCTACAGGTAACACGACCGAGGTGAGCTTTTGTGTTTTAGAAAATAAAGTGGAACACTTTAGCTGAGGTGACAGTTATTAATTTCTTCCAAACTGAGTTTCACTGCGATTTTCAGGTTAATTCAGTCAGAATTCCACAGGCAGTCAGCTGGAGGGGTGGATGAATCTGGGAACAGCCCGTTTCCTTGCGACTGAATCAAGCCCAATGTCATTATGGATTCTTGCATTTCTTTGGCTTTTTTCTCATTTTTCTTATTTTTCATGGTTTGTAATGAATTTTCTGATGTGAGCTTTGGTTTTGAGGCTGCAATATGGAGATCAGGGCACCGGAGGAATGGTCTTTTTCAATCAGGGCACAGCTGCTGGCTTGCTCCAATTCTGGCTTGCTGTCATTGTTTTGGGTGCCTCCGCCGATTTGAGGTTTCTTGAGTGGCAATTTCCTAAATGTTTTCTTTGTCTCAGATGGTTTTGTCCTCTTACTTCCCAAATTTTGTATTGTGACGCAATACAAACAAGAGTTTGGACAGAATAGACATTATGAAATAAAAAACACATCAAATAGTCTTTTGAAAGCTACAGGTAACACGACCAAGGTGAGATTTTGTGTTTTGTAAAAAGACATGGAACACTTTTGCTGAGGTGACAGATATTAATTGCCTCCAAACCGAGTTTCACAGCGAATTTCATTTTAATTCAGCAGAAACCACAGACACTCAGTTGGGAGGTATAGAATAATCTGGAAACAGCCATTAACAAGGGAATAAATCAAGCCCAATATCACTAAGAACTCCTGCATTTCTTTGGATTTTTTCTGATTTTTCTTATTTATCATGGTTTGTAATGAATTTTCTGATCTGAGGTTTGGTTTTGAGGTTGCAATATCGAGTTCAAGACACCGGAGGAATGGTCTTTTTCAATCAGGGCACAGCTGTTGGCTTGCTCCAATTCTGTCTTGCTTTCAAAGTTTTGGGTTCCTCAGCGGCCCTTTGTTGCTTGAGCGGCAATTTCCTAAATGTTTTCTGGGTCTGAGTTGGTTTTGCTTTATTCCTTCCCAATATTTGTATTCTGCCCAAATACAAACAGGAGTTTGGGCAGAGTAGCCATTATGAAATAAAAAACACAACAAATAGGCGTTTGAAGCTTAGAAATCTACAGGTAACACGACCAAGGTGAGGTTTTGTGTTTTGGAAAATCAAATGGAACACTTTGGCTGAGGTGACATATATTAATTGCCTCCAAACTGAGTTTCACTGCGATTTTCAGGTGAATTCAGTCAGAATTCCACAGGCAGTCAGCTGGAGGGGTGGATGAATCCGGGAACAGCCCGTTTCCTTGCGACTGAATCAAGCCCAATGTCATTATGGATTCTTGCATTTCTTTGGCTTTTTTCTCATTTTTCTTATTTATCATGGTTTGTAATGAATTTTCTGATGTCAGCTTTGCTTTTCAGTCTGCAATATGGAGTTCAGGGCACCAGAGGTATGGTCTTTTTCAAACAGGGCACAGCTGTTGTGCTGCTCCAATTCTGGCTTGCTGTCATTGTTTTGAGTGCCTCAGCCGATTTGTGGTTTCTTGAGCGGCAATTTCCTAAAGGTTTTCTGGGTCTGAGTTGGTTTTGCCTTCTTCCTTCCCAAATTTGTATTTGACGCAATACAAACAAGAGTTTCAGCAGAGTAGCCATTAGGAAATAAAAAACACAACAAAAAGGCGTTTGAAGCTTAGAAATCTACAGGTAACACGACCAAAGTGAAGTTTTGTGTTTTGGAAAATCAAATGGAACAGTTTGGCTGAGGTGACAGATATTAATTGCCTCCAAACTGAGTTTCACTGCGATTTTCAGGTTAATTCAGTCATAATTCCACAGGCAGTCAGCTGGAGGGGTGGATGAATCCGGGAACAGCTGGTTTCCTTGCGACTAAATCAAGCCCAATATCATTATGGATTCTTGCATTTCTTTGGCTTTTTTCTCCTTTTTCTTATTTATCATGGTTTGTAATAAATTTTCTGATGTGAGCTTTGGTTTTGAGGCGGCAATATGGCGTTCAGGGCACCGGAGGAATGGTCTTTTTCAAACAGGGTACAGATGTTGGCTTGCTCCAATTCTGGCTTGCTGTCATTGTTTTGGGTGTCTCAGCCGATTTGTGGTTTCTTGAGCCACAATGTCCTAAATGTTTTCAGGGTCTGAGTTGGTTTTGCCTTCTTCCTTCCCAAATTTTGTATTCTGATGGAATACAAACAAGAGTTTGGACAGAGCAGTCATTATGAAATAAAAAACACAACAAATAGGCGTTTGAAGCTTATAAGTCTACTCGAAACACGACCAAGGTGAGTATTTGTGTTTTGGAAAATAAAATGGAACACTTTGTTGAGGTCACAGATATTAATGGCCTCCAAACTGAGTTTGACTGCGATTTTCAGGTTAATTCAGTGAGAATTCCACAGGCAGTCAGCAGGAGGGGTGGATGAATCTGGGAGCAGCCGGTTTCCTTGCGACTAAATCCAGCCCAATATCAGAAAGCTCTCCTGTATTTCTTTGGCATTTTTCTCATTTTTTGATTTATCCTGCTTTGTAATGAATTTTCTGATGTGAGATTTGGTTTTGAGGCTGCAATATGGAGTTTAGGGCACAAGAGGAAGGTTTTTTTTTTTTTTTAAACAGGGCACAGCTCTTGGCTTGCTCCAATTCTGGCTTGCTGTCCTTGTTTTGCATGCCTCAGCTCAATTTTGGTTTGTTGAGTGGCAATTTCCTAAATGTTTTCTGGGTCTGAGTTGGTTTTGCCTTCTTCCTTCCCAAATTTTGTATTCTGTCGCATTACAAACAAGAGTTTGGACAGAGCAGCCATTATGAAATAAAAAACACAACAAATAGGTGTTAGAAGCTTAGAAATCTACAGGTAACACGACCAAGGTGAGTTTTTGTGTTTTGGAAAATGAAATGGAACACTTTGGCTGAGGTGACAGATATTAATTGCCTCCAAACTGAGTTTCACTGCGATTTTCAGGTTAATTCAGTCAGAATTCCACAGGCAGTCAGCTGGAGGGGGGAAGAATCCGGGAACAGCTGGTTTCCTTGCGACTAAATCAAGCCCAATGTCATTATGGATTCTTGCGTTTCTTTGGCTTTTTTCTCATTTTTCTTATTTATCATGGTTTGTAATGAATTTTGTGATGTCAGCTTTGGTTTTGAGGCTGTAATATGGCGTTCAGGGCACCAGAGGTATGGTCTTTTTCAAACAGGGCACAGCTGTTGTGCTGCTCCAATTCTGGCTTGCTGTCATTGTTTTGAGTGCCTCAGCCGATTTGTGGTTTCTTGAGCGGCAATTTCCTAAAGGTTTTCTGGGTCTGAGTTGGTTTTGCCTTCTTCCTTCCCAAATGTTGTATTCTGACGCAATACAAACAAGAGTTTGGGCGGAGTAGCCATTATGAAATAAAAAACACAACAAATAGGCGTTTGAAGCTTAGAAAAATACAGGTAACACAACCAAGGTGAGTTTTTGTGTTTTGGAAAATCAAATGGAACACTTTGGCTGAGGTGACAGATATTAATTGCCTCCAAATTCAGTTTCACTGCGATTTTCAGGTTAATTCAGTCAGAATTCCACAAGCTGTCAGCTGGAGGGGTGGATGAATCCGGGAACAGCCGGTTTCCTTGCGACTAAATCAAGCCCAATGTCATTATGGATTCTTGCATTTCTTTGGTTTTTTTCTCATTTTTCATATTTATCATGGTTTGTAATGAATTTTCTGATGTGATCTTTGGTTTTGAGGCTGCAATATGGAGTTCAGGGCACCGGAGGAATGGTCTTTTTCAAACAGGTCACAGCTGTTGGCCTGCTCCAATTCTGGCTTGCTGCCATTTATTTGGGTGCCTCAGCTGACTTTCGGTTTCTTGAGTGGCAATTTCCTAAATGTTTTCTGGGTCTGAGTTCGTTTTGCCGTCTTCCTTCCCAAATTTTCTTTTCTGATGGCATACAAACAAGACTTTGGACAGAGTAGACATTATGAAATAAAAAACACATCAAATAGGCTTTTGAAAGCTACAGGTAACACGACCAAGGTGAGATTTTGTGTTTTGTAAAAAGACATGGAACACTTTTGCTGAGGTGACAGATATTAATTGCCTC
Source organism: Oryctolagus cuniculus (assembly GCF_964237555.1). NCBI lineage: Eukaryota > Metazoa > Chordata > Mammalia > Lagomorpha > Leporidae > Oryctolagus > Oryctolagus cuniculus. Next base: position 181,750 of record NW_027208227.1, on the reverse strand, counting down.
CAAACCGAGTTTCACAGCGAATTTCATTTTAATTCAGTCAGAAACCACAGACACTCAGCTGGGAGGTATAGAAGAATCTGGAAACAGCCATTAACAAGGGAATAAATCAAGCCCAATATCACTAAGAACTCCTGCATTTCTTTGGATTTTTTCTGATTTTTCTTATTTATCATGGTTTGTAATGAATTTTCTGATCTGAGGTTTGGTTTTGAGGTTGCAATATCGAGTTCAAGACACCGGAGGAATGGTCTTTTTCAATCAGGGCACAGCTGTTGGCTTGCTCCAATTCTGTCTTGCTTTCAAAGATTTGGGTTCCTCAGCGGCCCTTTGTTGCTTGAGCGGCAATTTCCTAAATGTTTTCTGGGTCTGAGTTGGTTTTGCTTTCTTCCTTCCCAATATTTGTATTCTGCCCAAATACAAACAGGAGTTTGGGCAGAGTAGCCATTATGAAACAAAAAACACAACAAATAGGCGTTTGAAGCTTAGAAATCTACAGGTAACACGACCGAGGTGAGCTTTTGTGTTTTAGAAAATAAAGTGGAACACTTTAGCTGAGGTGACAGTTATTAATTTCTTCCAAACTGAGTTTCACTGCGATTTTCAGGTTAATTCAGTCAGAATTCCACAGGCAGTCAGCTGGAGGGGTGGATGAATCTGGGAACAGCCCGTTTCCTTGCGACTGAATCAAGCCCAATGTCATTATGGATTCTTGCATTTCTTTGGCTTTTTTCTCATTTTTCTTATTTTTCATGGTCTGTAATGAATTTTCTGATGTGAGCTTTGGTTTTGAGGCTGCAATATGGAGATCAGGGCACCGGAGGAATGGTCTTTTTCAATCAGGGCACAGCTGCTGGCTTGCTCCAATTCTGGCTTGCTGTCATTGTTGTGGGTGCCTCCGCCGATTTGAGGTTTCTTGAGTGGCAATTTCCTAAACGTTTTCTTTGTCTCAGATGGTTTTGTCCTCTTACTTCCCAAATTTTGTATTGTGACGCAATACAAACAAGAGTTTGGACAGAATAGACATTATGAAATAAAAAACACATCAAATAGGCTTTTGAAAGCTACAGGTAACACGACCAAGGTGAGATTTTGTGTTTTGTAAAAAGACATGGAACACTTTTGCTGAGGTGACAGATATTAATTGCCTCCAAACCGAGTTTCACAGCGAATTTCATTTTAATTCAGCAGAAACCACAGACACTCAGTTGGGAGGTATAGAATAATCTGGAAACAGCCATTAACAAGGGAATAAATCAAGCCCAATATCACTAAGAACTCCTGCATTTCTTTGGATTTTTTCTGATTTTTCTTATTTATCATGGTTTGTAATGAATTTTCTGATCTGAGGTTTGGTTTTGAGGTTGCAATATCGAGTTCAAGACACCGGAGGAATGGTCTTTTTCAATCAGGGCACAGCTGTTGGCTTGCTCCAATTCTGTCTTGCTTTCAAAGTTTTGGGTTCCTCAGCGGCCCTTTGTTGCTTGAGCGGCAATTTCCTAAATGTTTTCTGGGTCTGAGTTGGTTTTGCTTTATTCCTTCCCAATATTTGTATTCTGCCCAAATACAAACAGGAGTTTGGGCAGAGTAGCCATTATGAAATAAAAAACACAACAAATAGGCGTTTGAAGCTTAGAAATCTACAGGTAACACGACCAAGGTGAGTTTTTGTGTTTTGGAAAATCAAATGGAACACTTTGGCTGAGGTGACAGATATTAATTGCCTCCAAACTGAGTTTCACTGCGATTTTCAGGTTAATTCAGTCAGAATTCCACAGGCAGTCAGCTGGAGGGGTGGATGAATCCGGGAACAGCCCGTTTCCTTGCAACTGAATCAAGCCCAATGTCATTATGGATTCTTGCGTTTCTTTGGCTTTTTTCTCATTTTTCTTATTTATCATGGTTTGTAATGAATTTTGTGATGTCAGCTTTGGTTTTGAGGCTGTAATATGGCGTTCAGGGCACCAGAGGTATGGTCTTTTTCAAACAGGGCACAGCTGTTGTGCTGCTCCAATTCTGGCTTGCTGTCATTGTTTTGAGTGCCTCAGCCGATTTGTGGTTTCTTGAGCGGCAATTTCCTAAAGGTTTTCTGGGTCTGAGTTGGTTTTGCCTTCTTCCTTCCCAAATTTGTATTCTGACGCAATACAAACAAGAGTTTCAGCAGAGTAGCCATTAGGAAATAAAAAACACAACAAAAAGGCGTTTGAAGCTTAGAAATCTACAGGTAACACGACCAAAGTGAAGTTTTGTGTTTTGGAAAATCAAATGGAACACTTTGGCTGAGGTGACAGATATTAATTGCCTCCAAAGTGAGTTTCACTGCGATTTTCTGGTTAATTCAGTCATAATTCCACAGGCAGTCAGCTGGAGGGGTGGATGAATCCGGGAACAGCTGGTTTCCTTGCGACTAAATCAAGCCCAATATCATTATGGATTCTTGCATTTCTTTGGCTTTTTTCTCCTTTTTCTTATTTATCATGGTTTGTAATAAATTTTCTGATGTGAGCTTTGGTTTTGAGGCGGCAATATGGCGTTCAGGGCACCGGAGGAATGGTCTTTTTCAAACAGGGTACAGATGTTGGCTTGCTCCAATTCTGGCTTGCTGTCATTGTTTTGGGTGTCTCAGCCGATTTGTGGTTTCTTGAGCCACAATGTCCTAAATGTTTTCAGGGTCTGAGTTGGTTTTGCCTTCTTCCTTCCCAAATTTTGTATTCTGATGGAATACAAACAAGAGTTTGGACAGAGCAGTCATTATGAAATAAAAAACACAACAAATAGGCGTTTGAAGCTTATAAGTCTACTCGAAACACGACCAAGGTGAGTATTTGTGTTTTGGAAAATAAAATGGAACACTTTGTTGAGGTCACAGATATTAATGGCCTCCAAACTGAGTTTGACTGCGATTTTCAGGTTAATTCAGTGAGAATTCCACAGGCAGTCAGCAGGAGGGGTGGATGAATCTGGGAGCAGCCGGTTTCCTTGCGACTAAATCCAGCCCAATATCAGAAAGGTCTCCTGTATTTCTTTGGCATTTTTCTCATTTTTTGATTTATCCTGCTTTGTAATGAATTTTCTGATGTGAGATTTGGTTTTGAGGCTGCAATATGGAGTTTAGGGCACAAGAGGAAGATTTTTTTTTTTTAAACAGGGCACAGCTCTTGGCTTGCTCCAATTCTGGCTTGCTGTCCTTGTTTTGCATGCCTCAGCTCAATTTTGGTTTGTTGAGTGGCAATTTCCTAAATGTTTTCTGGGTCTGAGTTGGTTTTGCCTTCTTCCTTCCCAAATTTTGTATTCTGTCGCATTACAAACAAGAGTTTGGACAGAGCAGCCATTATGAAATAAAAAACACAACAAATAGGTGTTAGAAGCTTAGAAATCTACAGGTAACACGACCAAGGTGAGGTTTTGTGTTTTGGAAAATCAAATGGAACACTTTGGCTGAGGTGACAGATATTAATTGCCTCCAAAGTGAGTTTCACTGCGATTTTCAGGTTAATTCAGTCAGAATTCCACAGGCAGTCAGCTGGAGGGGTGGATGAATCCTGGAACAGCCCATTTCCTTGCGACTGAATCAAGCCCAATGTCATTATGGATTCTTGCGTTTCTTTGGCTTTTTTCTCATTTTTCTTATTTATCATGGTTTGTAATGAATTTTGTGATGTCAGCTTTGGTTTTGAGGCTGTAATATGGCGTTCAGGGCACCAGAGGTATGGTCTTTTTCAAACAGGGCACAGCTGTTGTGCTGCTCCAATTCTGGCTTGCTGTCATTGTTTTGAGTGCCTCAGCCGATTTGTGGTTTCTTGAGCGGCAATTTCCTAAAGGTTTTCTGGGTCTGAGTTGGTTTTGCCTTCTTCCTTCCCAAATGTTGTATTCTGACGCAATACAAACAAGAGTTTGGGCGGAGTAGCCATTATGAAATAAAAAACACAACAAAAAGGCATTTGAAGCTTAGAAACATACAGGTAACACGACCAAGGTGAGTTTTTGTGTTTTGGAAAATAAAATGGAACACTTTGTTGAGGTCACAGATATTAATAGCCTCCAAACTGAGTTTCACTGCGATTTTCAGGTGAATTCAGTCAGAAGTCCACAGGCAGTCAGCTGGAGGTGTGGATGAATCCGGGAACAGCCGGTTTCCTTGCGACTAAATCAAGCCCAATGTCATTCTTGATTCTTGCATTTCTTTGGCTTTTTTCTCCTTTTTCTTATTTATCATGGTATGTAATGAATTTTCTGATGTGAGCTTCGGTTTTGAGGCTGGCATATGGAGTTCAGGGCACAAGAGGAAGGTTCTTATTCAATCAGTGCACAGCTGCTGGGTTACTCCAATTCTGGCTTACTGTCATTGTTTTGGTTGCCTCCGCCGATTTGAGGTTTCTTGAGCATCAATTTCCTAAATGTTTTGTTCGTCTGAGTTGGTTTTCCTTCTTCCTTCCAAAATTTTGTATTCTGACCCAATACAAAAAAGAGTTTGGACAGACTTGCCATTTTGCCATAAAAAAAAAACACAATAAATAGGCGTTTGAAGCTTAGAAATCCACAGGTAATACGACCAAGGTGAGTTTTTGTGTTTTGGAAAATAAAATGGAACACTTTGGCTGAGGTGACAGATATTAATTGCCTCCAAACTGAGTTTCCCTGCGATTTTCCGGATAATTCCGTCAGAATTCCACAGGCAGTCAGCTGGAGGGGTGGATGAATCTGGGAATAGCCGGTTTCCTTTTGACTAAATCAAGCCCAATATCATTATGGATTCTTGCGTTTCTTTGGCTTTTTTCTCATTTTTCTTATGTATCATGGTTTGTAATGAGTTTTCTGATGTGAGCTTTGGTTTTAAGCTGGCATATTCAGTTCAGGGCACCAGAGGAAGGTTGTTTTTCAATCAGGACACAGCTGTTGGCCTGTTCCAATTCTGGCTTGCTGTCATTGTTTTGGGTGCCTCAGCTGATTTGTGGATTCTTGAGTGGCAATATCCTAAATGTTTTCTGGGTCTGAGTTAGTTTTGCATTCTTATTCCCAAATTTTGTATTCTGATGCAATACAAGCAAGATTTTGACAGAGTAGCCATTATGAAAGAAAAAAAAAAACAAAGCAAATTGGCCTTTCATGTTTAGAACTGTACAGGCAACACAATCAAGATGAGTTTCTGTGTTTTGGAAAATGACTTGGACTCCTTCTGCCGAGGGGACAGATACTAATTTCCTCCAAATTGAGTGTGAGTGCAATTTTGAGGTGAATTCAATCAGAATTCCAAAGTCAGTCTGTTTAAGGGTGGGATGAATCCTGAAACAGCCAGTTTCCTTGTGTCTAAATCCAGCCAAATATCACAAAGGACTCTTGCATTTCTTTGGCTTTTTCACATTTCCCTTATTTATCATGGTTTGTAATGAATTTTCTGATGTGAGCTTTGGTTTTGAGGCTGCAATATGGAGTTCATGGCACAAGAGAATGGTTCTTTTTCAATTGGGGCACAGTTGTTGGCTTGCTCCAATTCTGGCTTGCTGTCATTGTTGGGTGCCTCAGCTGACTTTTGGTTTCTTGAGGGTCAGTTTGCTGAATATTTTCTGGGTCTGAGTTGGTTTTCCCTTCTTCATACCCAAATTGTGTATTCTCATGCAATACAAGCAAGATTGTCGACAGAGTAGCCATTATGAAAGAAAACAAAAAACACAGCAAATTGGCCTTTCAGGATTAGAAATCTACAGGCAACATGACCAAGATGAGTTTCTGTGGTTTGGAAAATGATATGGAACCCTTCTGCTGAGGGGAGAGATACTAATTCATCCAAATTGAATGTGAGTGGGATTTTGAGGTGAATTCAATCAGAAGTCCAAAGTCAGTTTGTTTAAGGGTGGGATGAATCCTGAAACAGCCAGTTTCCTTGTGTCTAAATCCAGCCAAGTATCACAAAGGACTCTTGCATTTCTTTGGCTTTTTCACATTTCCATTATTCATCATGGTTTGTAATGAATTTTCTGATGTGAGCTTTGGTTTTGAGGCTGCAATATGGAGTTCAGGGTAACGGAGGAATGGTCTTTTTCAAACAGGGCACAGCTGTTGGCCTGCTCCAATTCTGGCTTGCTGTCATTGTTTTGGGTGCCTCAGCTGACTTTTAGTTTCTTGAGCGGCAATTTCCTAAATGTTTTCTGGGTCTGAATTGGGTTTGCCTTCTTCCTTCCCAAATGTTGTACTCTGATGCCATACAAACAACATTTTGGGGAGAGTAGCCATTATGAAATAAAAACACAACAAATAGGCATTTGAAGCTTTGAAATCTACAGGTAACACGACCAAGGTGTGGTTTTGTGTTTTGGAAAATCAAATGGAACACTTTGGCTGAGGTGACAGATATTAATTGCCTCCAAACTGAGTTTCACTGTGTTTCTCCGGTTAATTCACTCAGAATTCCACAGGCTGTCAGCTGGAGGGGTGGATGTATCTGGGAACAGCCACTTTCCTTGCGACTAAATCAAGCCCAATATCATTATGGATTCTTCCATTTCTTTGGCTTTTTTATCATTTTTCTTATTTTTTATGGTTTGTAATGAATTTTCTGATGTGAGCTTTGGTTTTGAGGCTGCAATATGGAGTTCAGGGCACAAGAGGAAGGTTCTATTTCAATCAGGGCACAGCTGTTGTCTTGCTCCAATTCTGGCTTGCTGTCATTGTTTTCGATACCTCAGCTAATTTGTGGTTTCTTGAGCGGCAATTTCCTAAATGTTTTCTGGGTCTGAGTTGGTTTTGCCTTCTTCATTCCCTAATTTTGTATTCTGAGGCAACACAAACAAGAGTTTGGACAGAGTAGCAATTATGAAATAAAAACCACAACAAATAGGCATTTGAAGCTTAGAAATCTACAGGTAACAGGACCAAGGTGAGTTTTTGTGTTTTGGAAAAAAAAATGGAACACTTTGGCTGAGGTGACAGATATTAATTGCCTCCAAACTGAGTTTCACTGCGATATTCAGGTGAATTCAGTCAGAATTCCACAGGCAGTCAGCTGGAGGGGTGGATGAATCCGGGAACAGCCAGTTTCCTTGCAACTAAATCAAGCCCAATATCATTATTGATTCTTGCATTTCTTTGGCTTTTTTCTCCTTTTTCTTATTTATCATGGGTTGTAATGAATTTTCTGATGTCAGCTTTGGTTTGGAGGCTGCAATATGGAGTTCAGGGCACCGGGGGAATGGACCTTTTAAACAGGGCAAAGCTGTTGGCCTGCTCCAATTCTGGCTTGCTGTCATTGTTTTGAGCCTCAGCCGATTTGTGGTTTCCTGAGCTGCAATTTCCTACATGTTTTCTGCGTCTGAGTTGGTTATGCCTTCTACCTTCCCAAATTTTGTATTCTGATTTCTACAAACAAGAGTTTGGGGAGAGTAGCCATTATGACATAAAAAACACAGCAAATAGGATATTGAAGCTTATAAATCTACAGGTAACATGACCAAGGGGAGTTTTTGTGTTTTGGAAAATCAAATGGAACACTTTGGCTGAGGTGACAGATATTAATTGCCTCCAAACTGAGTTTCACTGCGATTTTCAGGTTAATTCAGTCAGAATTGCACAGGCAGTCAGATGGAGGGGTGGATGAATCCGGGAACAGCCGGTTTCCTTGCGACTGAATCAAGCCCAATATCATTATGAATTCTTGCATTTCTTTGGCTTTTTTCTCATCTTTCTTATTTATCATGGTTTAAATGAATTTTCTGATGTGAGCTTTGGTTTTGAGGCTGCAGTATGGAGTTCACGGCACTGGAAGTATGGTCATTTTAAACAGGGTACAGCTGTGGCTTGCTCCAATTCTGGCTTGCCTTCATTGTTTTGGGTGCCTCAGCTGATTTTGGTTTCTTGAGCGGCAATTTTTTAAATGTTTTCTGGGTCTGAGTTGGTTTTACCGTCTTCGTATCCAAATTTTCTTTTCTGCTGCCATACAAACAAGAGTTTGGGCAGAATAGCCATTATGAAATAAAAAACACAACAAATAGGCGTTTGAAGCTTAGAAATCTACAGGTAACATGACCAAGGTGAGTTTTTGTGTTTTGAAAAATAAAATGGAACACTTTGGCTGAGGTGACAGATAGTAATTGCCTCCAAACGGAGTTTCACTGTGATTTTCAGGTTAATTCAGTTAGAAATCCACAGGCAGTCAGCTGGAGGGCTGGATGAATCCGGGAACAGCCGGTTTCCTTGAGACTGAATCAAGCCCAATATTATGGATTCTTGCATTTCCTTGTCTTTTTTCTCATTTTTCTTATTTTTTATGGTTTGTAATGAATTTTCTGATGTGAGCTTTGGTTTTGAGGCTGCAATATGGAGTTCAGGGCAGAAGAGGTAGGTTCTTTTTCAATCAGGGTACAGCTGTTGGCTTGCTCCAATTCTGGCTTGCTATCATTGTTTTGGGTGCCTCAGCTGACTTTTGGTTTCTTGAGTGGCAATTTCCTAAATGTTTTCTGGGTCTGAGTTGGTTTTGCCTTCTTCCTTCCCAAATTATGTATTCTGATGCCATAGAAACAAGAGTTTCAGCAGAGTAGCCACTATGAAATAAAAAACACAACAAATAGGCATTTAAACCTTCAAAATCTACCAGTAACATGACCAAAGTGAGTTTTTGTGTTTTGGAAAATCAAATGGAACACTTTGGCTGAGGTGACAGATAGTAATTGCCTCCAAACTGAGTTTCACAGCAATTTTCAGGTTAATTCATTCAGAATTCCACATGCTGTCAGCTGGAGGTGTGGATGAATCCGGGAATAGCCGGTTTCCTTGTGACTATTCAGGCCAAATGTCATTATGGATTCTTGCATTTCTTTGGATTTTTTCTATGTTTTCTAATTTATCATGGATTGTAATGAATTTTCTGATGTGAGCTTTGGTTTTGAGGCTGCAATATGGAGTTCAGGGCACCAGAGGAATGGTCTTTTTCAAACAGGGCACAGCTGTTGGCCTGCTTCAATTCTGGCTTGCTGTCATTGTTTTGGGTGCCTCAGCTGATTTTTGGTTTCTTGAGCGGCAATTTCCTAAATGTTTTCGGGGTCTGAGTTGGTTTTGCCTTCTTCCTTCCCAAATTATGTATTCTGATGGCACACAAACAAGAGTTTGGGCAGATTAGCCATTATGAAATAAAAAACACAAGAAATAGGCGTTTAAACCTACAAAATCTACTGGTAACTTGACCAAAGTGAGTTTTTGTGTTTTGGAAAAACAAATGGAACACTTTGGCTGAGGTGACAGATAGTAATTGACTCCAAACTGAGTTTCACTGGGATTTTCAGGTGAATTCAGTCAGAATTCCACAGGCAGTGAGCTGGAGCAGAGGATGAATCCGGGAGCAGCCGGTTTCCTTGTGACTAAATCCAGCCAAATATCATTATGTATTCTTGCATTTCTTTGGCTTTTTTCTCTGTTTTCTTATTTATCATGGTTTGTAATGAATTTTCTGATGTGAGCTTTGGTTTGTGGCTGAATATGGAGTTCAGGGCACCAGAGGAATGGTCTTTTTCAAACAGGGCACAGCTGTTGGCCTGCTCCAATTCTGGCTTCCTGTCATTGTTTTGAGTACCTCAGCCGATTTGTGGATTCTGTGCGGCAATTTCCTAAATGTTTTCTGGGTCTGAGTTGGTTTTGCCTTCTTCCTTCCCAAATTTTGTATTCTGACGGCATACAAAGAAGAGTTTGGGGAGAGTAGCCATTATGAAATGAAACACAAAACAAATCGGCATTTGAAGCTTAGAAATCTACAGGTAACAGGACCAAGGTGAGTTTTTCTGTTTTGGAAAATCAAATGGAACACTTTGGCTGTGGTGACAGATATTAATTGCCTCCAAACTGAGTTTCACTGCGATTTTCATGTTAATTCAGTCAGAATTCCACAGGCAGTCAGCTGGAGGGGTGGATGAATCCGGGAACTGCCGGTTTCCTTGTGACTGAATCAAGCCCAATATCATTATGGATTCTAGCATTTCTTTGGCTTTTTTCTCCTTTTGTTTATTTATCATGGTTTGTAATGAATTTTCTGATGTGAGCTTTGGTTTTGCGGCTGCAATCTGGAGTTCAGGGTGCAAGAGGAAGGCTCTTTTTCAAACAGGGCACAGAAGTTGGCCTGCTCCAATTCTGGCTTGCTGTCATTGTTTTGGGTGCCTCAGCCGATATGTGGTTTGTGAGTGGCAATTTGTGAAATGTTTTCTGGGTCTGAGTTGGTTTTGCCTTCTTCCTTCCCAAATTTTGTATGCTGACGCCATACAAATAAGAGTTTCGGCAGAGTAGGCATTATGAAATAGAAAAACTCAACAAAAGGGGTTTGAAGCTTAGAAATCTACAGGTAACACGACCAAGGTGAGATTTGTGTTTTGCAAAATCAAATGGAACACTTTGGCTGAGGTGACAGATATTAATTGCCTCCAAACTGAGTTTCCCTGCGATTTTCAGGATAATTCTGTCAGAATTCCACAGGCAGTCAGCTGGAGGGGTGGATGATTCCTGGAACAGCCGGTTTCCTAGCGACTAAATCAAGCCCTATATCATTATGGATTCTTGCTTTTCTTTTGCTTTTTTCTCCTTTTTCTTATTTATCATGGTTTGTAATGAATGTTCTGATGTGAGCTTTGGTTGTGAGGCTGGAATATTGAGTTCTGGGCAGAAGAGGAAGGTTCTTTTTCAAACAGGGCACAGCTGTTGGCTTGCTCCAATTCTGGCTTGCTGTCATTGCTTTGGGTGCCTCAGCTGACTTGTTTTCTTGAGTGGCAATTTCCTAAATGTTTTCTGGGTCTGAATTGGTTTTGCCTTCTTCCTTCCCAAATTTTGTATTCTGACGCCAAACAAACGAGAGTTTGGGCAGAGTAGCCATTATGACATGAAAAACACAACAAATAGGCATTTGAAGCTTAGTAATCCACAGGTAACACGACCAAGGTGATTTTTTGTGTTTTGGAAAATCAAATGGAACACTTTGGCTGAGGTGACAGATATTAATTGCCTCCAAACTGAGTTTCACTGCGATTTTCAGGTTAATTCAGTCAGAATTCCACAGGCAGTCAACTGGAGGGGTGAATGAATCCGCGAACAGCCGGCTTCCATGTGACTAAATCAAGCCCAATAACATTACGGATTCTTGCATTTCTTTGGCTTTTTTCTCCTTTTTCTTATTTATCATGGTTTGTAATGAATTTTCTGATGTGAGCTTTGGTTGAGGCTGCAATATGGAGTTCAGGGAGCAAGAGGAAGGATCTGTTTCAAACAGGGCACAGCTATTGGCCTGCCCCAATTCTGGCTTGCTTTCATTGTTTTGGGATCCTCAGCTGATTGGTGGTTTCTTGAGTGGCAATTTGCGAAATGTTTTCTGGGTCTGAGTTGGTTTTGCCTTCTTCCTTCCCAAATTTTGTATTCTGACGCCATACAAAGAAGAGTTTGGGTAGAATAGCCATTATGAAATAAAAAACACAAGAAATAGGCGTTTGAAGCTTAGAAATCTACAGGTAACACGACCAAGGTGAGTTTTTGTTTTTTGCAAAATAAAATGGAACACTTTAGCTGAGGTGACAGATATTAATTGTCTCCTATATGAGTTTCACTGCTATTTTGAGGTTAATTCAGTCAGAATTCCATAGGCAGTCAGCTGGATGGGTGGATGAATCCGGGAACAGCCGGTTTCCTTGCGACTATATCAAGCCCGATATCATTACAGATTCTTGCATTTCTTGGGCTTTTTTCTCATTTTTCTTATTTATCATGGTTTGTAATGAATTTTCTGATGTGAGCTTTGGTTCTGAGGCTGGCATATTGAGTTCAGGGTAAAAGAGGAAGGTTCTTTTTCAAACAGGGTACCGCTGTTGGCTTGCTCCAATTATGGCTTGCTGTCATTGTTGTGGGTGCCTCAGCTGACTTGGTTTCTTGAGTGGCAATTTCCTAAATGTTTTCTGGGTCTGAGTTGGTTTTGCCTTCTTCCTTCCCAAATTTTGTATTCTGACGCCATACAAACAAGAGTTTGGGCAGAGTAGCTATTATGAAATAAAAAACACAACAAATAGGCATTTGAAGCTTAGAAATCTACAGGTAACATGACCAAGGTGAGTTTTTGTGTTTTGGAAAATAAAATGGAACACTTTGGCTGAGGTGACAGATATTAATTGCCTCCAAACTGAGTTTCACTGCGATTTTCAGGTTAATTCAGTCAGAATTCCACAGGCAGTGAGCTGGAGCAGAGGATGAATCCAGCTACAGCCGGTTTCCTTGTGACTAATAAGGCCAAATGTCATTATGGATTCTTGCATTTCTTTGGCTTTTTTCTCTGATTTCCTATTTATCATGGTTTGTAATGAATTTTCTGATGTGAGCTTTGGTTTTATGGCTGCAATATGGAGTTCAGAGCACCGGGGGAATGGTCTTTTTCAAACATTGCACAGCAGTTGGCCTGCTCCAATTCTGGCTTGCTGTCATTGTTTTGGGTGCCTCAGCCGATATGTGGTTTGTGAGCGGCAATTTCCTAAATGTTTACTGGGTCTGAGTTGGTTTTGCCTTCTTCCTACCCAAATTTTGTATTCTGACGCCATACAAACAAGAGTTTCGGCAGAGTAGCCATTATGAAATAGAAAAACACAACAAATAGGCGTTTGAAGCTTAGAAATCTACAGGTAACACGACCAAGGTGAGATTTGTGTTTTGCAAAATCAAATGGAACACTTTGGCTGAGGTGACAGATATTAATTGCCTCCAAAGTGAGTTTCACTGCGATTTTCAGGTTAATTCAGTCAGAATTACACAGGCAGTCAGCTGGAGGGGCGGATGATTCCGGGAACAGCCGGTTTCCTTGCAACTGAATCAAGCCCAATATCATTATGGATTCTTGCTTTTCTTTTCTTTTTTCTCCTTTTTCTTATTTATCATGGTTTGTAATGAATTTTCTGATGTGAGCTTTGGTTCTGAGGCTGGCATATTGAGTTCAGGGCAGAAGAGGAAGGTTCTTTTTCAAACAGGGCACAGCTGTTGGCTTGCTCTAATTCTGGCTTGCTGTCATTGCTTTGGGTGCCTGAGCTAACTTTTGGTTTGTTGAGCGGCAATTTCCTGAATATTTTCTGGGTCTGAGTTGGTTTTTCCTTCTTCCTTCCCAAATTTTGTATTCTGACGCCAAACAAACAAGAGTTTGGACAGAGTAGCCATTATGAAATAAAAAACACAACAAATAGGCGTTTGAAGCTTAGAAATCTACAGGTAACATGACCAAGGTGATTTTTTGTGTTTTGGAAAATAAAATGGAACACTTTGGCTGAGGTGACAGATATTAATTGCCTCCAAACTGAGTTTCACTGCGATTTTTAAGGTTAATTCAGTCAGAATTCCACAGGCAGTCAACTGGAGGGGTGAATGAATCCGCGAACAGCCGGTTTCCTTGCGACTGAATCAAGCCCAATATCATTATGGATTCTTGCTTTTCTTTTGGTTTTTTCTCCTTTTTCTTATTTATCATGGTTTGTAATGAATGTTCTGATGTGAGCTTTGGTTCTGAGGCTGGCATATTGAGTTCAGGGCAGAAGAGGAATGTTCTTTTTCAAACAGGGCACAGCTGTTGGCTTGCCCTAATTCTGGCTTGCTGTCATTGCTTTGGGTGCCTGAGCTAACTTTTGGTTTCTTGAGCGGCAATTTCCTAAATGTTTTCTGGGTCCGAGTTGGTTTTGCCTTATTCCTTCCCAAATTTTGTATTCTGACGCCATACAAACAAGAGTTTGGGCAGAGCAGCCATTATGAAATAAAAAACACAACAAATAGGCGTTTGAACCTTAGAAATCTACAGGTAACACGACCAAGGTGAGTTTTTGTGTTTTGGAAAATCAAATGGAACACTTTGGCCGAGGTGACAGATATTAATTGCATCCAAACTGAGTTTCACTGCGATTTTCAGGTTAATTCAGTCAGAATTGCACAGGCAGTCAGCTGGAGCAGTGGATGAATCCGGGTACAGCCGGTTTCCTTGCGACTATATCAACTCTGATTTCATTATGGATTCTTCCATTTCTTTGGCTTTTTTCTCCTTTTTCTTATTTATCATGGTTTGTAATGAATTTTCAAATGCGAGCTTTGGTTTTGAGGCTGCAATATGGACTTCAGGGCACCGGAGGAATGGTCTTTTTCAAGCAGGGCACAGCTGTTGGCCTGCTTCAACTCTGGCTTGCTGTCTTTGTTTTGGGTGCCTCAGCCGATTTGTGGTTTCTTGAGCAGCAATTTCCTAAATGTTTTCTGGGTCTCAGTTGCTTTTCCCTTCTACCTTCCCAAATTTTGTATTCTGACGCCATACAAACAAGACTGTGGGCAGAGTAGCCATTATGAAATAAAACACAAAACAAATAGGCGTTTGAAGCTTAGAAATCTACAGGTAACAGGACCAAGGTGAGGTTTTGTGTTTTGGAAAATCAAATGGAACACTTTGGCTGAGGTGACAGATATTAATTGCCTCCAAACTGAGTTTCCCTGCGATTTTCAGGTTAATTCAGTCAGAAACCCACAGGCAGTCAGCTGGAGGGGCATATGAATCCGGAAACAGCCGGTTTCCTTGCGACTAAATCAAGCCCAATATCATTATGGTTTCTGGTATTTCTTTGGCTTTTTTCTCTTTTCTCTAATTTATCATGGTTTGTAATGAATTTTCTGATGTGAGCTTTGGTTTTGAGGCTGCAATATGGAGTTCAGGGCACAAGAGGAAGGTTCTTTTTCAAAAAGGGTAAAGCTGTTGGCTTGCTCCAATTCTGGCTTGCTGTCATTGTTTTGGGTGCCTCAGCCGATTTGTATTTCTTGAGCGGCAATTTCCTAAATGTTTTCTGGGTCTGAGTTGGTTTTGCCTTCTTCCTTCCCAAATGTTGTATTCTGACGCAATACAAACAAGAGTTTGGACAGAGTAGCCATTATGAATTAAAAAAGACAACAAATAGGCGTTTGACCTTAGAAATCTACAGGTAACACGACCAAGGTGAGTTTTTGTGTTTTGGAAAATGAAATGGAACAGTTTGGCTGAAGTGACAGATATTAATTGCCTCCAAACTGAGTTTCACTGCGATTTTCAGGTTAATTCAGTCAGAATTCCACAGGCAGTCAGCTGGAGGGGTGGATGAACCCAGGAACAGCTGGTTTCCTTGCAACTTAATCAAGAACAATATCATTATGGATTCTTGCATTTTTTTTGGTTTTTTCTCATTTTTCTTATTTATCATGGTTTGTAATAAATTTTCTGTTGTAAGCTTTGGTTTTGAGGCTGGTATATTGAGTTCAGGGCACAAGAGGAAGGTTTTTTTTCTATCAGGGCACAGCTGTTGGCTTGCTCAAATTCTGGCTTGCTGTCGTAGTTTTGAGTGCCTCAGCCGATTTTGGTTTCTTGAGCAGGAATTTCCTAAATGTTTTCTGGGTCTGAGTTGGTTTTGCCTTCTTCGTTCCCAAATTTTGTATTCTGACGCCATACAAACAAGAGTTTCAGTGGAGTAGCCATTATGAAATAAAAACACAACAAATAGGCGTTTGAACCTTAGAAATCTACAGGTAACACAACCAAGGTGAGTTTTTGTGTTTTGGAAAATAAAATGAAACAGTTTGGCTGAGGTGACAGATATTAATTGCCTCCAAACTGAGTTTCACTGCGATTTTCAGGTTAATTCAGTCAGAATTCCACAGGCAGTCAGCTGGAGCAGTGGATGAATCCGGGAACAGCCCGTTTCCTTGCGACTATATCAACTCCGATTTCATTATGGATTCTTCCATTTCTTTGGCTTTTTTCTCCTTTTTCTTATTTATCATGGTTTGTAATGAATTTTCTGATGTGAGCTTTGGTTTTGAGGCTGCAATATGGAGTTCAGGGCACGAGAGAAAGGTTCTTTTTCAAAAAGGGTAAAGCTGTTGGCTTGCTCCAATTCTGGCTTGCTGTCATTGTTTTGGGTGCCTCAGCCGATTTGTATTTCTTGAGCGGCAATTTCCTAAATGTTTTCTGGGTCTGAGTTGGTTTTGCCTTCTTCCTTCCCAAATGTTGTATTCTGACGCAATACAAACAAGAGTTTGGACAGAGTAGCCATTATGAAATAAAAACACAACAAATAGGCGTTTGAACCTTAGAAATCTACAGGTAACACAACCAAGGTGAGTTTTTGTGTTTTGGAAAATAAAATGAAACAGTTTGGCTGAGGTGACAGATATTAATTGCCTCCAAACTGAGTTTCACTGCGATTTTCAGGTTAATTCAGTCAGAATTCCACAGGCAGTCAGCTGGAGCAGTGGATGAATCCGGGAACAGCCCGTTTCCTTGCGACTATATCAACTCCGATTTCATTATGGATTCTTCCATTTCTTTGGCTTTTTTCTCCTTTTTCTTATTTATCATGGTTTGTAATGAATTTTCTGATTTGAGCTGTGGTTTTGAGGCTGGCATATTGAGTTCAGGGCACGAGAGGAATGGTCTTTTTCAAACAGGGCAAAGCTGTTGGCCTGCTTCAATTCTGGCTTACTATCATTGTTTTGGGTGCCTCAGCCGATTTGTGGTTTCTTGAGCCTCAATTTCCTAAATGTTTTCTGGGTCTGAGTTGCTTTTCCCTTCTTCCTTCCCAAATTTTGTATTCTGACGCCATACAAACAAGACTGTGGGCAGAGTAGCCATTATGAAATAAAACACAAAACAAATAGGCATTTGAAGCTTAGAAATCTACAGGAAACACGACCAAGGTGAGGTTTGTGTTTTGGAAAATCAAATGGAACACTTTGGCTGAGGTGACAGATGTTAATTGCCTCCAAACTGAGTTTCCCTGCGATTTTCAGGTTAATTCAGTCAGAAATCCACAGGCAGTCAGCTGGAGGGCTGGATGAATCCGGGAGCAGCCGGTTTCCTTGCGACTAAATCAAGCCCAATATCATTATTGTTTCTTGTATTTCTTTGGCTTTTTTCTCTTTTCTCTAATTTATCATGGTTTGTAATGAATTTTCTGATGTGAGCTTTGGTTTTGAGGCTGCAATATGGAGTTCAGGGCACAAGAGGAAGGTTCTTTTTCAAAAAGGGTAAAGCTGTTGGCTTGCTCCAATTCTGGCTTGCTGTCATTGTTTTGGGTGCCTCAGCCGATTTGTATTTCTTGAGCGGCAATTTCCTAAATGTTTTCTGGGTCTGAGTTGGTTTTGCCTTCTTCCTTCCCAAATGTTGTATTCTGACGCAATACAAACAAGAGTTTGGACAGAGTAGCCATTATGAATTAAAAAAGACAACAAATAGGCGTTTGAACCTTAGAAATCTACAGGTAACACGACCAAGGTGAGGTTTTGTGTTTTGGAAAATCAAATGGAACACGTTGGCTGAAGTGACAGATATTAATTGCCTCCAAACTGAGTTTCACTGCGATTTTCAGGTTAATTCAGTCAGAATTCCACAGGCAGTCAGCTGGAGGGGTGGATGAACCCGGGAACAGCTGGTTTCCTTGCAACTTAAACTAGAATAATATCATTATGGATTCTTGCGTTTTTTTTGGTTTTTTCTCCTTTTTCTTATTTATCATGGTTTGTAATGAATTTTCTGTTGTAAGCTTTGGTTTTGAGGCTTGTATATTGAGTTCAGGGCACAAGAGGAAGGTTCTTTTTCAATCAGGGCACAGCTGTTGGCTTGCTCAAATTCTGGCTTGCTGTCGTAGTTTTGAGTTCCTCAGCCGATTTGTGGTTTCTTGAGCGGCAATTTCGTAAATGTTTTCTGGGTCTGAGTTTGTTTTGCCTTCTTCCTTCCCAAATGTTGTATTCTGACGCAATACAAACAAGGGTTTGGACAGAGTAGCCATTATGAAATAAAAATAACACTACAAATAGGCGTTTGAAGATTATATTCTACAGGTAACACGACCGAGGTGAGTTTTTGTGTTTTGCAAAATAAAATGAAACAGTTTGGCTGAGGTGAAAGATATTAATTGCCTCCAAACTGAGTTTCCCTGCGATTTTCAGGTTAATTCAGTCAGAATTCCACAGGCAGTCAGCTGGAGCAGTGTATGAATCTGGGAACAGCCGGTTTCCTTGCGACTATATCAACTCCGATATCATTATGGATTCTTGCATTTCTTTGGCTTTTTTCTCCTTTTTCTTATTTATCATGGTTTGTAATGAATTTTCTGATGTGAGCTTTGGTTTTGAGGCTGGCAAATTGAGTTCAGGTCACGAGAGGAATGGTCTTTTTCAATCAGGGCACAGCTGTTGGCTTGCTCCAATTCTGGCTTGCTGTCCTTGTTTTGGGTGCCTCAGCCGATTTGTGGTTTCTTGAGCCTCAATTTCCTAAATGTTTTCTGGGTCTGAGTTGCTTTTCCCTTCTTCCTTCCCAAATTTTGTATTCTGACGCCATACAAACAAGACTGTGGGCAGAGTAGCCATTATGAAATAAAACACAAAACAAATAGGCATTTGAAGCTTAGAAATCTACAGGAAACACGACCAAGGTGAGGTTTTGTGTTTTGGAAAATCAAACGGAACACTTTGGCTGAGGTGACAGATGTTAATTGCCTCCAAACTGAGTTTCCCTGCGATTTTCAGGTTAATTCAGTCAGAATTCCACAGGCAGTCAGCTGGAGGGCTGGATGAATCCAGGAACAGCCGGTTTCCTTGCGACTAAATCAAGCCCAATATCATTATGGTTTCTGGTATTTCTTTGGCTTTTTTCTCTTTTCTCTAATTTATCATGGTTTGTAATGAATTTTCTGATGTGAGCTTTGGTTTTGAGGCTGCAATATGGAGTTCAGGGCACAAGAGGAAGGTTCTTTTTCAAAAAGGGTAAAGCTGTTAGCTTGCTCCAATTCTGGCTTGCTGTCATTGTTTTGGGTGCCTCAGCCGATTTGTATTTCTTGAGCGGCAATTTCCTAAATGTTTTCTGGGTCTGAGTTGGTTTTGCCTTCTTCGTTCCCAAATGTTGTATTCTGACGCAATACAAACAAGAGTTTGGACAGAGTAGCCATTATGAATTAAAAAAGACAACAAATAGGCGTTTGAACCTTAGAAATCTACAGGTAACACGACCAAGGTGAGGTTTTGTGTTTTGGAAAATCAAATGGAACACGTTGGCTGAAGTGACAGATATTAATTGCCTCCAAACTGAGTTTCACTGCGATTTTCAGGTTAATTCAGTCAGAATTCCACAGGCAGTCAGCTGGAGGGGTGGATGAACCCGGGAACAGCTGGTTTCCTTGCAACTTAATCAAGAACAATATCATGATGGATTCTTGCATTTTTTTTGGTTTTTTCTCCTTTTTCTTATTTATCATGGTTTGTAATGAATTTTCTGTTGTAAGCTTTGGTTTTGAGGCTTGTATATTGAGTTCAGGGCACAAGAGGAAGGTTCTTTTTCAATCAGGGCATAGCTGTTGGCTTGCTCAAATTCTGGCTTGCTGTCGTAGTTTTGAGTGCCTCAGCCGATTTTGGTTTCTTGAGCAGGAATTTCCTAAATGTTTTCTGGGTCTGAGTTTGTTTTGCCTTCTTCCTTCCTAAATGTTGTATTCTGACGCAATACAAACAAGAGTTTGGACAGAGTAGCCATTATGAAATAAAAATAACACTACAAATAGGCGTTTGAAGATTATATTCTACAGGTAACACGACCGAGGTGAGTTTTTGTGTTTTGCAAAATAAAATGAAACAGTTTGGCTGAGGTGAAAGATATTAATTGCCTCCAAACTGAGTTTCCCTGCGATTTTCAGGTTAATTCAGTCAGAATTCCACAGGCAGTCAGCTGGAGCAGTGTATGAATCTGGGAACAGCCGGTTTCCTTGCGACTATATCAACTCCGATATCATTATGGATTCTTGCATTTCTTTGGCTTTTTTCTCCTTTTTCTTATTTATCATGGTTTGTAATGAATTTTCTGATGTGAGCTTTGGTTTTGAGGCTGGCAAATTGAGTTCAGGTCACGAGAGGAATGGTCTTTTTCAATCAGGGCACAGCTGTTGGCTTGCTCCAATTCTGGCTTGCTGTCCTTGTTTTGGGTGCCTCGGCCATTAGGAAAGAAAAAAAAAAACACAGAAAATTGCCCTTTCGGGAGTAGAAATCTACAGGCAGCACGACCAATATGAGTTTCTGTGTTTGGGAAATGACATGGAACCCTTTTCCTGAGGGGACAGATTCTAACTCCCTAAAAATTGAGTGTGAGTGCGATTTTGTGGTCAATTCACTCAGAATTCCAAAGTCAGTCTGTGGAAGGGGGCAATGAATCTGGAACCAGCCAGTTTCCTTGTGTCTAAATCCAGCCAAATATCACAAAGGACTCTTGCATTTCTTTGGCTTTTTCACATTTCCCTTATTTATCATGGTTTGTAATGAATTTTCTAATGTGAGCTTTGGTTTTGAGGTGGCAATATTGAGTTCAGGGCACAAGAGGAATGGTCTTTTTCAAACAGGGCACAGCTGTTGGCTTGCTCCAATTCTGGCTTCCTGTCATTGTTTTGGGTGCCTCAGCCGATTTGTGGTTTCTTGAGTGGCAATTTCCTACATATTTTCTGGGTCTGAGTCGGTTTTGCCTTGTTATTCCCAAATTTTGTATTCTGATGCAATAGAAGCAAGATTTTGGACAGAGTAGACATTATGAAAGCAAAAAAAAAAACACAGCGCATTGTTTTTTTTGGATTAGAAATCTACAGGCAACACGACCAAGATGAGTTTCTGTGTTTTGGAAAATGATATGGAACCCTTCTGCTGAGGGGACAGATACTAATACCCTCCAAATTGAGTGTGAGTGCGATTTTGAGATGAATTCAATCAGATTCCAAAGTCAGTCTGTGGAAGGGGGACGAATCTGGAAACAGCCAGTTTCCTTGTGTCTAAATCCAGTCCAATATTACAAAGGACTCTTGCATTTCTTTGGTTTTTCCACATTTCCCTTATTTATCATGGTTTGTAATGAATTTTCTGATATGAGCTTTGGTTTTGAGGCGGCAATATGGAGTTCAGGGTAACAGAGGAATGGTCTTTTTCAAACAGGGCACAGATGTTGGCTTGCTCCAATTCTGGCTTGCTGTCATTGTTTTGGGTGCCTCAGCTGACTTTTGGTTTCTTGAGCGGCAATTTCCTAAATGTTTTCTGGGTCTGAGTTGGTTTTGCCTTCTTCCTTCCCAAATTTTGTATTCTGACACCATACAAACAAGAGTTTGAACAGAGTAGCCATTATGAATTAAAAAAGACAACTAATAGGTGTTTGAAGCTTAGAAATTTACAGGCAACATGACCAAGGTGAGTTTTTGTGTTTTGGAAAATCAAATGGAACACTTTGGCTGAGGTGACAGATATTAATTGCCTCCAAACTGAGTTTCACTGTGATTTTCAGGTTAATTCAGTCAGAATTCCACAAGCAGTCAGCTGGAGGGGTGAATGAATCCGGGAACGGCCGGTTTCCCTGCGACTAAATCAAGCCCAATATCATTATGGACTTTTGCATTTCTTTGGCTTTTTTCTCTTTTTTCTTATGTATCATGGTTTGTAATGAATTTTCTGATGTGAGCTTTTGTTTTGAGCTGGCAATATGGAGTTCAGGGCACAAGAGGAATGGTCTTTTTCAATCAGGGCACAGCTGTTGGCTTGCTCCAATTCTGGCTTGCTGTCCTTGTTTTGGGTGCCTCAGCTGACTTTTGGTTTCTTGAGTGGCAGTTTCCTACATGTTTTCTGGGTCTGAGTCAGTTTTGCCTTCTTCCTTCCCAAATTTTGTATTCTGATGCAATACAAGCAAGATTTTGGACAGAGTTAGCTCTGTGTCCATTCTTCTGTCTCTTTACTAGATGAATAAAAAGACAGTGTAAAATGATTTGTAAAGAACTATAAGGGGTCAGCGCTGTGCTGCTGCTGCCAATTGAGGAGTGAAGCAGGAGATGGAAAACACCTCTCTCTCTCTCTCTCTCTCTCTCTCTCTCTGTGCCTCTCCTTCTTTGTTACTCTGACTTCTAAATAAAAAAATGAATCTTAAAAGAAGTATAAACATCAATAAAACACAAATGAAAATTGTATTCTCAAAACTGGATATTAAACCATGCCTTCTACACCTCTGTTAAAAGTTACATTCTATCATAGTCATTTATGATTTCTAGGGCCAAAGTAGTAAATAAGATTTTTCTGGAAGAGACAGAGGTTATGAGGGAGCCAGGATTTGGGGTCAGTTAGCAGCAGTGAGTGTCACTCTTTCAGATTTGATGCAGGAAAGGAACAGCAACTGATCCCTGAGATTTTGGTGTGTGAAGGAAAGGAAGGAGGGACTTAACAAAAGCAAATGCCCTCTGGTTGTGGGCACCCACCCCTGACTGCAGCTTTTCGGAGGAACAGCTGGTGTCTCTAGGGATGCTGCAGCCTGGACTCCATTTCCCAGAGTTCCCAGTAGCTCCAAGGTATTCTGCTTTCCAAATACCTGTGGGCATGCACCTGCCACTGCCAGTCCCTGGGGCTCAGAGTTGGACCAGGGGAGTTCATTCCTTGATCAGTGTCAACCCTGGGGGCTATGCTGCTCCTTCTCTGGCATTTACTGCAACTCCTGCTCTGCACGTGCGATCCCAGGCAGTTTCCGAGTGCTCACCCTGAGCCTGCCTCCTGCTGCTTCTTCCCTCTTCATCCACCAACTGTGGGTCCCACATGCCAGGGACTCTCTTCTCCACACTCCCAATTTCACTCCCCGTGTATCTGGAAGAAAGGGTACCTGCTCCAGGGACTTTCTGCTGCAGGTTTGGCATGCAGGAAGGGGCGGAAACACATGTGGGAGAAGTGTGCCAGCGATCCTGGCAGCTTCTCCCGAGGTCAGGGCTGGGACCCGGGCTGCTCTGTCTCCCACCTCTATTTCCCAGGCTCAAAGTGCCCGGACTCTCTCCTGCAGTACCTCACCTAAACTGTCCCTAATGTGCTTTATTTAGTGGTTACAGGAGAGAGGGGGCAGTGTTCTGGGAACCTGCACTCACAGGGAAGGAAGGCAGAAAGACTCCTGATCTCCACAGTTAAATAAGCCGGGTTCCCACTGTGGGTGGTCTCAGAATGCAGTCTGGCCTGATCTCTTGATGTTTCCTGGGCTGGTTCCTGCAGGGTGGGGCTGGATGGCCCTCAGGAGGGAGCCTGGGGCAGCAGAGGGGTGGGCAGGAGGATCTGTCTAGGATCTGCCCCACTGCTCTCATCCTGCACCTCATCTTCCTGGTGGGGAGCAGTGTGAAGCGTGAATAGCTGCTTTGTGTGTTGATCCCTCTCAAGTATTAATTATCAAATTTTTCCAATGTGGAATTTGAAGCTGTTCCAGAAACATGGGGTGGGAAATCTCCCTTCTTTCAAACAGGCACAGAGACAGTGGAGGATCCAAGGAGTTTCTATTAATGGCCCTAGGCTCAGCTGGAATGATTTCCTGAGAATTGAGCATCAAATTCAAGTTTCTTAGCTGTTACAGCATTGGTGGGTTTAAATGGCAGCCTACATGATTAGAACCACATTTCCAATGGTCAGTGGGTCCAGTATGTTTGTAAAAGAGATGCCAGGGACAGATTTATTAGGACAGATTTATGACTGGAGTTTACAAAAGCAGAACTTAGGACATCTTCCCTCCCTAGACAAGATTTCAGTGGGCAGCTGTTTCACTCATTAATTGTGAGCATCCACTTTTAAAGGTTTGTGTTGGATGGGGTCCACTTCTCTTTCTTTGATGATGTATTTGGCTGCTTTTCATTTTCTGTCTTCAGCTATCTCTTCTCCTGTTAGCAAGGCTGTCAACTGTTTTGACCTGCCACTGATCCCTTTGCAAAGTGAGAAGGAAACCAAAATTAATGCAAGTCTACTGTGTTGTCAATAACTGGAGCTACTTTTTTAAAGATTTATTTATTCATTTGAAAGAGTTACACAGAGAGGAGAGAGAGAGAGAGAGAAAGAGAGAGAGGTCTTCCATCCGATGGTTCATTCCCCAATTGGCAGCAATAGCTGGAGGTATGCCAATTTGGAGCCAGTAGCCAGGAGCTCCTTCTGAGATGAAGCTGTTTTTTTAAATAATTATTTATTTATTTGAAAGGCAGAACTTTGTCCAGGTCTCATAGGTGGGTGCAGGAGATGAGGGGTTTGGGCCAACTTCTACTGTTTTCCCAGTCCACAGCAGAGAGCTGGATGGGAAGTGCAGCAGCCAGGATCCCAACCGGCACCCATATAGGATGCTGACAAAGCAGCAGTAGCTTTACCCACTATGCAACAGTGCTGCCCACTAACGGGAGCTCTTTTAATCTGAGTTTGCATAAAGAGGAGAATTACAGCATCATAAATACAGATAAGTAACAGTTTTTCTCTGCCCAGCACTTTATATTACCCAGTGCTCCACTGAGAATCTTACATTCCACACTGTGTAATTAAGAAGGCCAGTTACTTATCTTATTTTGGGTTCTGTGTTTAAACCCATGACACTTTTGACATGGGAGGATATTAGTTCTACAATTTCATAGAGACTGGTCTTTGGAAGCATCGATAGAAGTTATAACTGTGAGAGTGGTAAGAAAGAAGAGGGGAAGAAATAAGTGCCCCTTACCTCCCTCAGAGATGTCCACAAGTGCAGTAGACGATATGCCCTTATGGTTGACTTTCTGGGACAAACTGTGTTTGAGTGCTTCACATGTTCTGATAGAAAGGTGTTGCCACCAGGTTTTTAGTATATTTTGTTAGTTTTTAAAGATTTATTTATTTATTTGAAAATCAGAGTTACACAGAGAGAGAAGGAGAGGCAGAGAGAGAGAGAGAGAGGTCTTCCATCAGGTTCATTTCCCCAATGGCTTCATCATTGTGAACTTTGCTCAGTTCCTGACCTATACCTTTCCTTTAACCTAGTACTTTGCCATGTAGTAGCCCATGAAAACTGCAGACTGCATAAATTAATGAATACTTGGAGGGTTGTGATTTCTTAGAGGAACATCATGAGATAGGAGGAATAAAACAAAACAAAAGTATCCTCCGTATATAGAAGGTACACTGTTTTTGCAAGCCACAGCGAAGAGGAAGAAGCAGGAAAGTAGTGAGACTGGAAAGTTTGCGGCAAAGGTAATAGGCACTGGTCAAGAATTTAACAAGCCCATTAGGAAAACATTAAGGTTTCCTTACTTCCATGTAGACTCTGCCCTCTTATGGTGAACAGGGTCCTCTAAACCCACTTGTTGCACAAATGAAAACCCAAGCATTGTCTTCTCCCACAGATGGAGTCTGCTATTGGTTTTGATTTACATTTCCCTAATGGCTAGTGATATTGGGCATGTTCATCTATGTCTTGACCATTGAGATTTCTTCTTCTGAGAAACATCTGTTTTGATCCTTGCCCATTTCTTAGCTGTACATTTTGCTTCTTATTTGGAGATTTTCCCAGTTCTATATATGTATGTTCTGGCTATCAATCTTTTGTCATAATCAGAGTTTTCAATGTTTCCTGCCATTCTGTCCATTGTATGTTCACTCTGTTGATTACTTTGTTGTGAAGATGTATCTTAATATGATATGCTCAAATTTCTATATTTTATTTTTGTTACTTGTGCTTTTGGAATCTTACCCAAAACTGTTATCTATGCTTATGTTTTATAGTTTCTCATATGTTTACTTAGTTTCTGGTTTTATATTTAGACTTTTAATTCACCTTGAGTTGCTTTTACATAGTGTATGAGGTTTTGGGTATATTTTCAGGCTTCTACATATGGATAATCACTTTCCTTTAAACCATATGCTAAAGGGGTTCTTCTTTCTCCTGTTTGTTTTCTTTCCTTTGTTAAATAGGAGTTACCTGTAGAAAAGTCGGTTTATTTCAGCTGCCTATACTTTTACATTGAACTATGAGTCTGTTTTCCAACAGTGCTAACACTGTTTCTATATTTTTAAGATTTATTTATTGATTGGAAAGGCCAGATGCTTCTTCCAAGTCTCTCATGTGGGTGCCAGCACCGTAGAACACGGTCCATCTTCCACCAATTTCCCAGGTGCATTAGTAGGGAGCTGGATTGGAAGTGGAGCACCTGGTCTCCTAGCAGCAACATATGGGATGCATGCACAGCAGGTCAAGGCTTTAATCCACTACACCACAGCACCAAACACTTCCTTATTTACTTCTGCTGTGATCTTTCATTATTCACTTTTTTCTACTGCCCTGCAACTTGACTCCTTCCTGTTTTTTTTCTGGGTCCTGGACGATGGTAGTAGGTGGCTTCTGGGATCTTTTTGTGTTAGTAGATACTTGGTAATCTAAAATCACAGTTTTTAGTTTCTATATTTCTCTGCTAATCACTAGGACCTTCTGGATGACAATAGAAAATGCTGGCAGAAATGAGGATATATTAATTTGCTAAGAAAATACCACAGAGAATATGATTTAAATCATGGAATTTTACTTCTCAGAGTTGTAGAGCTTGAAAATATCAGATCAAGGTGCTTAAATAGGCTCGATTTTTCCAGAAGCCTTTCTCCGATGTGACAGACACATCTACCATTTGATCTGCTTAAAAGCACTTTCTTCAGGTAGAGTCATGTTGCTGGTTAGCACTTCCGTGTTAGAGTTTTAGGGAGGCACATTTCAGTCCATAACAGCAAAAGGGGCCCTGTGGTCTACTTCAATGACAGCCATCTCTGCGGAGGACAGAAAGTTTGGAATCAGCGTTAGGATTTCTCACAGTATTACTGTCAGTGCTATCTCCATCAAATGTGCATTCATGTACACACAAATCTACCTGTACTCATAAACACATTCAACAGTGGAAATGCCTGATGCTTGTGTATGGGTAACATCAATATAATAATCCATAAGATGGCCTATTAGCAGACATTAAAAAGAGAATTAGAAAGAATGACAACAAAATCTGCAGTTACCTATATTTATGTCTATATGTATGATATTCAGTATTTATAGTTGCTAAAAGATGAATACTGATGTGTGGGAATAAAAGCTAAACCTTACCTTGCAATATTGCAGCCTAGTCTACATGAAAGATGTCTTCCTAAAACCATTCACTGGGCCCACTCTGTGGCATAGTAGATTAAGCATCCACCTGCAGCACCAGCATCCCACATGGGCACCAGTTTGAGTCCCTGCTCCTGCACTTCCAATCCAGCTCTTTACTAATGGCCTAGGAAAGCAGTGCAATATGCCCTGAGTTCTTGGGCCCCTGCACCCATGTGAGAGACCTGGAGGAAGCTGCTGACTCCTGGCTTCTGGCACCTGGCTTCAGATCGGCCCAGCTCCAGCCATTCTGGCCATTTAGGGGTGAACCAGTCGATAGAAGACCTCTCTTTCTCTTCCTCTCTATATCTGTAACTCTGCCTCACAATAAAGAAATACATTTTTTAAAAACCTTTCACATGTTAAATTTCTTAATTGTTTTAAAGATTTATTTATTTATGTACAAGTCGAGTTACAGACAGAGAGGAGAGACAGAGAGAAAGAGAGAGGTCTTCCATCTGGTGTTCACTCCCTAATTGATTGCAACTTCCAGAGCTGTGCTGATCTGAAGCCAGGAGCCAGGAGCTAGTTCCCGGTCTCCCAGATGGGTACAGGGGCCCAAAGACTTGGGCCATCTTCTACTACTTTGCCAGGCCATAGCAGAGAGCAGGATCAGAAGTGGAGCAGCTGAGTATTGAACCGGCCCCCATATGGGATGCTGGCGCTTCAGACCAGGGTGTTAACCTGCTCCACCACAGCACCGGTCCAACATTTTAAATTTCTGATACTCTAAAGTAGTACAGGACTGCATTACATCTAGGAAAGATGCATTTAAAAATTATAAATCAAGTGCATTTTAGCAGAAGTTTTAACAAATACTTCTGATTTTCTCAGCATTATATATAAATAAATGACATAATGAGTCATTGTCAGATTTTTAGCTTTTGACAGCCACTTATAATATTTCACAGCTTTTTGAAATGTATTGCTAGTGTGTTTTTCTCAACACATGCACTGGATTTTACCAGTTTAGTGCACATGGAGTTGCCTCTTATAGGATTTGCATTTTAATGGGTTTTCATGGCACATGTAATCAACATCTGCAAAGCCTCTAAAACACATAAATAATAACATGAATCAGGCTTTTTTCTTAAATATTAATTTATTTATTTGAAAGAGTTGCACAAATAGAGAAGAGGTAGAGAGAGAGAGACAGACAGACAGAGACAGAGAGGTCTTCCATCGGCTGGTTTACTCCCAGTTGGCCGCAATGACTGGTCTGTGTCAATCTGAAGCCAGGAGCTTCTTCAGGGTCTTTCACATGTGTGCAAGGCCCCAAGGACTTGGGCCACCTTCTAATGCTTTCCCAGGACATAGCAGAGAGCTGGTTCAGAAGTGGAGCAGCCGCGACTTGAACTGGCACCCATATGGCTTGCCAACACTGCAGGCAACAACTTTATCTGCTATGCCACAGCGCCAGCCCCACATTGCATCTTTTTAAGATGATATGGATTTAAGTTCATGAGAAATTATTAGCATAGTGGGAACTGATAGATATGCATGAAGCAGGATGGACTTGTTAGGAATGGTGATGTTAATTTTCTTATAAAATAAATAAATAAGAAATTAAATATGGTCAGACATAAATGAAGACTAAATTTTATTAGTGGTAATCCAGAAAACACTGATCTCAGGTCTTTTTCTTCCAGTGTTAAGTTTATATTTTTAAATGCATATTAAGTGAACAAATTTCATGTAATTTATATATACAGATTGAAGAGCAAACTGATAACATCCTATCCTATCTTCCCTTGTTCTCATATTTCCAACTCCCTCCTTCTTGTTTTATTTTCTTTTAATTTTGACAGCTGCATGCTTTGATTTTATTTTAGAATCACAAGCTTTAACCCTCTACAAAATAAAGAATTCAGCAAGTAGTAGCAGAAATATCAATGAGTATATGTTGTGTACTCTATCAAAGAGTACAGAAAAGTGCTATGAACAATACTCAAATCTCAAAATGTCAATTTAACTCATATGCTGCTTTTTGTTGTCTATATATTAATTACCACCAGTCAGAGAAAACATATGGTATTTGTCTTTTGGGGACTGGCTTCTTTCATGAAGCATACTTGTTTCCAGTTCATCCATTTAGTTACAGAAGATGGGATTTCATTCTCAATTATGGTTGAATAGTATTTTACACTGTATATATAGCTCATATTTTTGTTCCAGTCACCAGTTGATGGACATCTGGGTTGATTCCATGTTAGCTATTGTGAATTGAGCTGTAATAAACATGAGGGTACAGATAACTCATGCCTGTGCATATTCTATTTCATTTCATGTGGATAAATTCCCAGTAGTCAGATGGCAGGATCACATGGTATGTTTGTTTTCAGATTTCTGAGGAACTTTGATACTGCCTTCCATAATGGTTGCACTAGCTTCATTCCCACCAACAGTGGATTAGGGTACCTTTTTCTCTCCCTCTCCACCAGCCTTTATTGTTTGTTGACCTTTTCAAAAGAATTATTTATTTGAAAGATTGAGTTACAGAGATGGAGAGGCAGAGGCAGAGAGACAGAAGTATTTTATCTGCTTGTTTATGCTCCATATGGCCCAACAGGTAGTGCTGGTCCAATCGGAAGCCAGAGTCAGGAGCATCTCCCTGGTCACCCATGCGGGTGCAGGGACCTAGGCACTTGGGCCATCCTCCACTGCCCTCCCAGTCCAGTGCAGAAAGCTGGACTGGAATAGCAGCAACCGGGACCAGAACTGGCACCCATATGGGATGCCGTCTCCACGGGTGGAGGATCAACCCAGTGTGCTATGGCACTGGCCCCCATCAGGGATATTTTTCTATAGTACTCTCTCTCCACTGTATCTTTTTCTAGTTGAAGAATTAAGGTGATGCAGGATTAATAGAAGGAGTTTGAGAGGATTGTCTCTCTTTCAATTGTGTTGAATAGTTTGAGAAGCATTAGTTCTTTAAAAGTCCTGTAGAATTCAATAGTGAGGCTGTCTGATCCTGGACTTTTCCTTGTTGGGAGGGTCTTTATTACTCATCCAATCTCTGTCTTGGTTTTTGATTTGTTTAGCTTTTCTATGTGTCTTCATGACTCAATTTTGGTATATTGTGTATGTCCAGGAATCTGTTGATTTTTACTCTAGGATTTCCAATTTGTTAGCAGTCACAACAGATGCCCACATCCTATATTGCAGTGCTAATCTGAGTTTTGGGTACTACACTTCCAAATCAGCTTCATGTTAATATCCCTGGGAAGCAATGTATAATAGCTCAAATTCTTTCATTCCTGTCGTCAAATTGGAGAACTGTAACCTCAATGGGGACTTGAGAACCTGGTCTTGCACAGTGGTAGCCATATAGAAAGTGAACCAGCAGATGGGAGATCTCTCTGCTTCTCTTTCCTTCTCTCTTTGTCTCTGTGTGCCTATGCCTTTTTTATCATATTAAAATATTTAATTACTTACTTGAAAGAGTTACAGAGAGAGGGAGAGACAGAAATCTTCCACCACCTAATTCATTTTTGAGATGACTTTAATAGCCAGAGTGTGGCCAGGTTGAAGCCAGGAGCTTTCCCTCCGATGTGCATGGCAGCAAGGAGCTTTTCCTGCAATGTGCGTGGCAGCATCCCAGGCACTTGGGCCATCTTTCCCTGCTTTTTCAGTCCATTGGTAAGGAGCTGGATCAGAAATGGAATAGCTGGTACTTAAACTGGTGCACATACAGGATGCCAATGTAACAGATAGCAGCTTTGTCCACTGCACCACAACCACCAGCTCCTCTATCTGCCTTTCCAATAAATAAATCTTTTGAAAAAGAACTGAAGGTAGTAAAAGTCATCATGACTGAGCAATGGCAAATTTATTGAAGTGATCTATTTTCTTAAAGATCCTTTTATGAATTTGAAAGGCAGCACTAGATGGAGAGAATGGGAGAGATTGATCTTCCTCCTGGTTTGTTCACTCCTCAAATGGCTGCAATGACTGCGGCTAGGCCAGACTGATATCAGGAGCCAGGGGCTTCTTCCAGGTCTCTCACAAGGGTGCAGGAGCCCCAATATTTGAGTCACCCTGTGCTGCTTTTCCAGACACATTAGCAGAGAACTGGATCCGTTTGGAGCATTAATGTCTATGATACTCTCCTTGCAGTTGAAGGATTTAGAATCCATTTTGATTATGGGTGGGCCAAGTACAATGTCTTCCAATTGTCCAAGGTTTGGATTAGATGGGTTCTGAGAAATTTTGTTAAAATAGTTATTAATCTTGTTTAGACAAGGTCATAGTCAAAGTGGAGGTTCTCTCCTCCCTTCAGAGAAAGGTACCTCCTTCTTTGATGACCTGTTCTGTCCACTGGGATCTCACTCGCAGAGATCTTTTGCCAGAGTGTCTTGGCTTTCCATGCCTGAAATACTCTCATGAGCTTTTCAGCCAGCTCCGAATGCCTTTAGGGCTGATTCTGAGGCCAGAGTGCTATTTAGGACATCTGCCATTCTATGAGTCTGCTGAGTATCTCACTTCCCATGTTGGATCACTCTCCCCTTTATTTACTCCATCGGTTAGCGTTAGCAGGTACTAGACTTGTCTATGTGCTCCCTTTGACTCCCAGTCCCTCCACCATGACCAACTGTGAACTGAAACTGATCACCTGGAACAGTGAGATGGCATTGGTACATGCCACCTCAATGGGATTGAATTGGAATCCCCTGGTATGCTTCCAACTCCACCACTTGGGGCAAGTCAGCCTGAGCATGTCCCAAATTATACATCTCTTCCCTCTCCCATTCCCACCACCATGTTCAACAGGGATCACATTTCAGTTAATTTTCAACACTTAAGAATAACTGTGCATCAATTACAGATCTAAACCAGTCATATTAAGTAGAACAGATAAAAAAAACTACTAAGAGGGATAATGTATTAAGTTGTTCATTAACAGTCAGGGCTATGCTGATCAAGCCACCGTTTCCCATAGTGTCCACCTCACTCCAACAGGTTTCCCTCTTGGTGTTCAGTCAGTCGTCACTGATCAGGGAGAACATATGGTATTTGTCCCTTTGGGACTGGCTTATTTCACTCAGCATGATGTGTTCCAGATTCCTCCATTTTGTTGCAAATGACTGGATTTCGTTGTTTCTTACTGCGGTATAGTATTCTAAAGAGTACATATCCCATAATTTCTTTATCCAGTCTATCGTTGATGGGCATTTAGGTTGGTTCCAGGTCTTAGCTATTGTGAATTGTGCTGCAATAAACATTAGGGTGCAGACCTCTTTTTTGTTTGCCAATTTAAATTCCTTTGGGTAAATTCCAAGGAGTGGGATGGCTGGGTCGAACCGTAGGTTATCTACGACCTTGTCTAAACAAGATAAGAGTCGGAGAACTCAGAGGGCTTCCATAGCCTTGGAAACTCATGACTGGAGCATAGGGAGATTACTGATGCCATAGACAGGAGTGTCAATTGGTAAAGTCAACAACAGGAGTCACTGTGCACTTACTCCTCATGTAGGATCTCTATCCTTAATGTGCTGTGCATTGAGATTTAATGCTATAACGAGTACTCAAACAATATATTTCACTTTGTGTTTCTATGGGGGTGCAAACTGTTGAAATCCTTACTTAATGCATACTAAACTGATCCTCTGTTAAAAAAAAAAAAAGAAATTATCAATTCCCAACTTGACTCTCACTGGGATTAAACATGACAATAGGTCTGCTCTGATTTCATCATCATTTAAAAAAAAATCATCTATTATTTTTCACTTTATGTTTCTGTGTGGGAGCAAACTGTTGAAATCCATACTTGATGTATACTAAGCTGATCTTCTGTATATTAAGATAATCAAAAATGAATCTTGATGTGAATGGAAGGGGAGAGGGAGTGGGAAAGGGGAGGGTTGTGGGTGGGAGGGACGGTATGGGGGGGAAGCCATTGTAATCCATAAGTCGTACTTTGGAAATTTATATGCATTAAATAAAAATTAAAAAAATAGTTATTAATCATAACTCTCAGTTTAAGCTTTTCTTACCAAATTTTCATGTTTGCTGATGTTTATATCTATGGGAAAATTGGGTCTCTGGATTGCAACCAATGAAAGCATCCAGACTAACAGTAATAAGGTCAACAGTCAGCAGAATGATGTCCAGCTGAACTGAAATAGCTTTTCTTATTTGGTAGAGGGGTTACCTCCTACATTATGCTGACATACTGACATAGACAGTAGATATTGGAGCCTGTCCCTTCTGCCAAATGGAGAATACCATATTTTGGTCCATCATATATATATTTATATATTATAATATATATTATATATTATACTATATATTTCTATACATAATATAGAATTGCATATAATTATTATAAATATATAATTGTATATAATTATTATATATGAATTTGTTATTTATATATAAATAATTATTTCTGATCCAGCTCCTTACCAATGGATTGAAAAAGCAGTGAAAGATGCTCCAAGTACCTGGGTTCCTGGGACACACATCAGAGGAAAAGCTCCTGGTTTCAACCTGGCCACACTCTGGCTATTGAAGTCATCTCAATAATATATATATATATATAAAATACATATAATAAATTATATAATATTATCTGTTTATAATTATATATTATATAATATATTGTATGATAAATTATAATATATTTTATATATGAATATATTTATATACATAAATATATAAATAAATGTAAATATATATATAAGGAATTTATTTATGTAGTTGACAGGTTTACTTACAGAGAGTGAGAAGAAGAGACACAGAAAGGTCTTCCATATGCTCATTTACTCCCCTAATGACTGCAATGTCTGCAGCTGGGCCAATCTGAGCTAGGAGCTTCCAGGTCTCCCATATTTTGGCAGGGACCAAAGCACTTGGAACAGCTTCTACTGCTTTCCCAGGCTATTGCAGAGAGCTGGATGGGAAAAGGAGAAATGGGGACTAGAACTGGTGCTCATATGGGGTGCCAGCATTGCAGGTAAAGGATTACACCACTGCACCACAGTGCTGGCCCCAGTCTATCCTTTATTAAGGAGATCTCAGTAATCATGTTCAGGTATTGCTGTCCTATATTCATGGCCAAAGTCCTAGCAGGCAACATGGTTTGGAGAATCGTAAGCACAAGGTGTGTAGGAGACTTCATTTCTCATACAGCACAGTTAATAACAAGGTTCCAAGAGGGGAAATTACTTGCATCATAGTCTTTGAGAACTAATGGACATCACAGGTGATCTAAAGAATTTAGAAGGTTTGTGAGCCCCTAGAGTGAAAAAGTCACTGGGAGCACAAGGACAGTGCCTAGAGTTTATTTTGATGGATTTTAGCCCCTTTCATTGGAGGGAGGCCCAAAGAAGCTGGACTGATTAGTAAACCTCAGAAGTGTCTTTTCAAGGTGAAGGCAAACTGAGACTGAGGGGTTTTTGGAAAAATGTTGAACAAAAGACATTTCCCACACGTGGTTAAGACACATCATTTATCTACTGATTTTCATCAGATCTGTTAACATTAGGTATAAGGTACAGTGGACATGGTGGATGGCATATAGCAATATGATTTTAGTAATATATCATGAGGTGCTTTTTTTAAATGGATTTAGCAGGTAAAATTGGGCTACCTAATGGGATGTAGCTGGAATAATCACCTTTTTGTTAAATAAATCTGAGGTAATAAATGTTAGTGTATGAAGACATTGAGTTTTCTTTTATTGGGCCTTCTTGGTTATTTTAATCTGGGATCTGCGAATTCTCATTTTCTTTATTTTATTCCTCATCATGTCGGACCAACTCTGCTGCTTTGGGGATTTTTTTAGTACATCTGACATTTGGAAATTTAGACAATAGTATAGTTAAAATGAGATGTACCAAGTAAAGTATTTATTTTTATTCTGATACATATTTTGGAATTCTAAAATTCCTATTGAGTATCCTTGTTAAATTTAGTTGCATCCCAGGTTAAGACTTATTGGAGGCAGGCTCCATGGCTCAATAAGCTAATCCTCCACCTGCGGTGCAGGCACACCAAGTTCTAGTCCTGCTGGGAGAGCCAGATTCTGTTCCAGTTGCTCCACTTCCAGTCCAGCTCTCTGCTATGGCCCAGGAGTGCAATGGAGGATGGCCAAAGTGCTTGGGCCCCGTACCTGCATGGGAGACCAGGAGGAAGCACTTGGCTCCTGGCTTTGGATCAGCGCCATGTGCCAGCCACAGCACACTGGCGGCAGCGGTCACTAGGGGGTAAACCAACAGAAAAAGGAAGACCTTTCTCTCTGTCTCTCTCACTGTCCACTCTGCCTGTCAAAATAAAAAATAATTTTTATAAAAAGACTTATTGGAGCCACTTTAGTGATTATACCCATGAAACTTTGTTAATAAATGCAAATAGAACCTGGGAAAATTGATGTATATCTTATGCTGTAGAGACTTAAGATTGAACATCTTTTTTTAATCTTTTTTAATTATATAATTTAAAAACAAATTTTAGATTTTTTTTTTTTACTTTACTAAGTCACAGCTCTGGCCCCATTAATATGACTTAACAATGTTTTTTCCTCTCAGAATTATCTCTATTGTTTCAGTTAACTGCATGCCTTTTCTTTACATTCAGATTCCCTCAGCTGTCAAAGCTTATTCATCTTAATTCTGTTGTTCCTATTTCCCTCCCTTTTATTCTGTCCCTAGGCTAATTGAGATCATGATTCTCCATTCCTTCTGTGTGGTGTCACAGTAGGCTTGAAGTGTTCTTTTTCTCTTCTGATTTCTAAAGAAAGAAATGATGTATTCCCCCAGTTTAGATATTTTAATAATGCACTCTAAAACAAAGGTTAAATGTTCTTAATTTGACAAGAATTTTCGGGGCCAGTGGTGTGGCATAGTGGGTAGAGCCACCACTTGCAGTGCTGGCAGCTCATATGGATCCAGATCTCTGCTATAGCCTGGGAAAGCAGTAGAAGATGGCCCAAGTCCTGGGCCCCTGCACCCATGTGGGAGACCTGGAAGAAGCTCCTTGCTCCTGGCTTTGGATTGGCACAACTCTGGCCATTGCAGCCAACTGGGGAGAGAACCAGTGGATGGAAGACCCCTCTCTCTTCTCTGCCTCTCTCTGTGCAACTCTGACTTTAAAATAAATAAATAAATCTTTAAAAAAAGATTTTTTCTAATTTTAGATTTGTTCTACTTCATTGCCACTTCAGGGTGTGTGTAAGGAGTGCATATCCAGTTTTTCTATTTTGGAATTTGGGGATTTTGTATTAGCTCTGCTGTGTATTCATTTTTCTTGAGCATTGGTGATATCTTCTCCTTAGTTGTATTAAGAGAGAGAGCAATAGCCCTCATGTCTTTTTAGGTAAGTAAGACATATTAAAAACAGAGCATTCAGTATACATTCATAGTATTTTGACTTGTTCAATTGATTTTCCTGACCTCCCTTGGATATTCTTGGTCTTTGCTGTACAACTTTCTATACTCATTAATTCTTTGATATTCCCAAATCCAGAAAATGAATGACTCAACAGCTGTGTTCCTGTATTTGCTGGGACTCAGGGTAAGAAGCAAAGTGGAGGTGTTCAGGAATCTAAAGTTACATGCTACATAGCAAAGCACATCATTTCCTATACAAAGTGACTGGGAAATCCAGAATCTTTTGCACACATATTGGATCCTGAACTATTACTGGACTATTCAGTAAGATTTTAATGTATTTATTTTCTGTGTGTGTGTTTGTATTTCTAAATAAACTCTGCTGGGCTACTTAACATTAACATGTATTGCAGAATTCTTTCATCAGTTTTTACTTTTAAAAAGTTTCTCTTTCAGTTTTATGGGAGAGGGTAGAAGTTTCCTGCTATGTAACTGAAAGTTCATTCATTCATTAAAGTTAAAAATATTTGTTGCAAATTGGTAGAATACTATTAATTCTCATGTGATTTACATGAAACTAAATACATTCTCTATTTTGTTTTGCTTAAAATTTCTGCATGTGTGGACTTCTTTTTTCCTTCTTTCCCCAAATCCCTTTGTGTATTGGGATGGCAAATGGGTTTTACACTGGAGAAAACATGTTATTTTGGCAAAGAAGTACTTAGCCTTCCTGCTTCAAGTATTCAAATATTGCATTGGAAATCAGTATATTTGTTTACTGTACAAATGTCCTTCATACAATTTTGTAATCTTCTGGGATGGGAGAGGAAGCAGGAAATAGGAGGATTATGGGTGGGAGGGATGTTTTGGGGGAGGGGAAGCCACTGTAATCCAAAAGCTGTACTTTGGAAATTTATATTTATTAAAAAAATTAAACAATTTTGTAATCTTCATCTTCCTTTTTATTTCATCCTTTTTAAAAAAAGATTCATTTATTTTACTTGAAAATCAGAGTTACACAGAGAAGGAGAGAGAGAGAGAGAGAGCAGTCTTCCAACCGCTGGTTCACTCCCCATTTGGCCACAATGGCTGGAGCTCTGCCAATCCAAAGCCAGGAGCCAGCAGCTTCTTTTGGGTCTCCTATGCAGGTGCAGGAGCCCAAGGGCCTGGGCCATCCTCTACTGCTGGATAGTAAGTCTTACTTGCCTAAAAAGATGGATAGTAATTTGAGTAGCCAGGACTTGAACTGGCACCCAATTGGAATGTCAGCACTGCAAGCCACAGCTCTACTTGCTACTCCACAGCATCGGCCCCCTAAATTCTTATGAGTATTGCTACACGATTGGAATTTATAATTGATAATGCTGAACAATTGAAACTGTCTTATTTACAATTGTAGGACTGGATATGGCAGTTCTACTTGAAGTAAAGTATGTAGCCTGCTTATTGTATGATTTTCGGAAAAGCATGTATTTATATATAACAGCAGATCTGTTAATCATTTAAAAGTGAATTGTCATGATTACCCAGATGTAAAGAATGCAATATGTGCTAATGAGTTAGCAGTCACAGACATTTAGAATTAGAGGGATTTTAGAACTTTTTCAATACTGCAGTTTTTATGAAAAACTAATAATTTTTTTTATTTGACAGGTAGAGTTATATACAGTGAGAAATCAGAAAGGCCTTCCTTCCATTGGTTCAGTCCCCAGATGGCTGCCACAGTTGGAGCTGTGCCCATCCAAAGCCAGGAGTCAGGTGCTTTCTCCTGGTCTCCCATCCGGGTGCAGGGCCCAAGCACTTGGGCCATCCTCTACTGCCTTCCCGGGCCATAGCAGAAAGCTGGACTGAAAGAGGAGCAACCAGGACTAGAACACTTTGCCCATAAGGGATACCAGCACCACAGGTGGAGAATTAACCAAGTGAGCCACGGCGCTGGCCCCCGATAAATTTACTCTTAACAAAATATCAAAATATCTTATTTAGTATAAAGTTAGTAGTGAAAAGAGACTACCTTGTTGAACACAGAAATTTGAGATTATATTTCTTGGTATTAATTTGCATCTTAAGGCTTATTGCCTAGTTTATTTCAATATTTCAATCTAATATTACTAATAATATCTTGTACTTAGTGGTTCACTGTGTGCCAGACAATATTCTTTTGATTTTTTAAAAGATTTATTTATTTATTTATTTATTTGGAAGTCAGAGTTACACAGATAGTGAACAAGAGGAAGAGAGAGAGAGAGAGAGGTCCTCCATCTGCTGGTTCACTCCCCAGATGGCCTAAAAGGTCAGAGATATGCCAATCTGAAACCAGGAGCCAGGACCTCTTCAGGGTCTCCCATGCAGATTCAGGGGCCCAAGGACTTGGGCCAACTTCCTACTGCTCTCCCAGGCTATAGCAGACAGCTGAATGGAAAGTGGAGCAGCCTGGACTTGAACCGGCCTCCATATGGGATGCCCCCACTGCATGCAGTGGCTTTACTAGCTACACCACAGCACTGGCCTCAAGACAATGCTCTAAAATGATGCATTAATTATTCCCAAATATTGAAAAGTGGCATGGTACACATTTGAATGTGTTGTTTTGTACTAGTTGTAGAAACAGTTTAAAATATATTTATATTTAAAAATGTAAGCTTTGATCTAAAGGTTTACTTTCCCTTAAGGTGCCTGTTTGGAAACTGAGAGATCATTGAAGTCTCAAGATAGAGTACAACTGATCTTATCCAAGCCTCCTTTATCACATGAGGATGCTAAATGCCAAGCCCAGAGAAGTAAAGTGAATTGTTCAAGGTCACATAGGTAAGTTGTGGCAGGGATAATTCTGTATTAGCATTAGGTATCCTGATACATAGGCCACTGTTCTGTCAATTTTGTACTCCTTCTGGAGTTAAAGATTCTAAGTTGTGGAAAATTGAATTTGGAAATTTAGTGGTTGCTATGTTGTTATGGTGAGAAATTTCTGTGTATAGCTATGAGTTGCTTAAATTTTATTCAATATATTTTTCTAGTATGTTTGCTATTTATTTGAAATGTATAACAAGTAGCTTCATCTATTTGCCAAAAGAATTTTTAAAGATTTATTTATATTATTTGAAAGTCAGAATTACACAGAGAGAGAAGGACAGGCAGAGAGAGTGGTCTTCCATTCACTGGTTCACTCCACAGTTGGCCTCCATGGCTGGAGCTGTGCTGACTGGAAGGCAGGAGCCAGGAGCCTCTTCCTGGTCTCCTATGCAGGTGCAGGGGCCCAAGGACTTGCACCATTTTATAGTGTTTCCCAGGCCATAGCAGAGAGCTGGATAGGAAGTGGAGCAGCCAGGTCTTGAACTGATGCCCCTATGGAATACCAGCACTGCAGGTGGCAGCCTCACCCACTATGCCACAGTGCCAGCCCTTGCCAAAAGAATTTATAGAAGCTATTCCATATATACACTTAACAATTATTTAGTTACTTGACATGAACTATCCCTGCATATTTGAAAATTTTGAATGGTATCACTTGGGTTTTAAGAATGTTATATTTTAGGTCTCTTAATATTTTTAGTGATGATGTTTTAAAGGCCCTTTCTGTTTTATGAAAAATGATAAGGATTTTGTTTTACAATGGCCATAGTATTACTACTTAAAGCAATAGATTAAATAAAACTTTTAAACAAAGTCATTTAATACTGAATTCTAACACACTGGTATATTTTAAAGTGAGAAGCCGGATTTCTTTCAGATATTCTAAAGAAGAATGATAATCAAAATTGAAGACATCTACAGTTTTTAATCACTTGTTTTAAATATTGGTCATAATGGTCCAATTTTGAGTTTAATTTTAATTAGCTTTTAAATGATTCAATATGTTTTATAGAAAAAATTCGGAGAACATAATTATATACTCAACCTCCCTCCCTTCTTTTTCCTTCTTTGTCATTTTTTTTAGCTTATGAAATGACATTTTCAGTTTACATTACATTAAAAAGGGTTCTTGAATCAAGGGACAAGTTTAACAGGTAAAAAGCAAAAAGATCGTAATTTAGAGGGAATATAGACAATGGCTCTAAACAATATTTGAATATCACATCTAAACAATATTTGAATAAATTGATAAATATTTTAATTTCTCCTACTAAAATGCTCAAAGTCTTTAATTATTTATCAAATATTAGTGCAAAATTATGGATTTAAATGATCCCAAAAAGTGATGAATTTTTGTGTAATAAAGTCCAATTTTTGTCAAGGCTTTTTGAAAGTCTCACAGAAAACTTATGTTTGTGAATGGGAAGAATAATACCAAAATATCCATACTACCAAAAGCAATTTGAAAATTCAATGTAATCCCAATCAACATACCAACGATGTTCTCAGAGCTAGAAAAAATGATGCTAAAATTCACATAGAAACATGAGAGATGCTTAACATCTAAAGCAATATTATAAAGCAAAAAAAAGCTGGAGACATCACACCATATTTTAAGACATATTACAGGGGTCAGCACTATGACAAAGCAGGTAAAGTCACCGTCTGCAGTGCCGGCATCTCATATGGGTGCCAGTATGTTTCCCAGCTGCTCCACTTCTTATACCCCTCTCTGGTATAGCCTGAGAAAAAAGTAGAAAATGGCCAAAGTCTTTGGGCCCCTGCACCTGCATAGAGACCTGGAAGAAGCTCCTGACACTTGGATTCAGATCAACAGAGCTCCGGCCATTGTGACCATTTGGGGAGTAAACCAGTGGATGGAAGACCTCTCTCTCTCTCTGCCTCTACCTCTCTGTAACTCTGCCTTTCAAATAAATATACTGCAAAAAAAAAGAAGAAGTGTTAGCACTGATATAATAACAGACACATAGTTCAATGGAAAAAACTTGGCAGCATAGAAATAAACCCAAATTTCTACCAGCAACTCATATTTAACAAAGGAACTAAAATGAACTGGAGAAAGAAGAATCTCTTTCACAAGTGGTGCAGAGGAACTTGATTATCCATATGTAGAAGCCTGAAAAGAGACTCCAACATCTCTTACACTATGTGAAAGTGAACTCACAGTGAATTAAAATGTAATCATAAGACCCAAACCCAAGTAAACATAGGGAAACTCTAAATATTGTCAACACACAATAGCTTTTGGGTAAGATTCCAATAGCAATAGTCACAAAAATAAAAACAGAGACATTTGAGTATATCCAACTAAGATACTTCTTCACAACAAAGTAAACATCAGAGTGTAGATACAATGAACAGATGGCAGGAAAAATTAAAACTCTGAATGTTTACAGATTTCCAGAACATTTACATGAATTGGAAAAACTCCAAAAAATACAGTGAAGAAACAGGCAAGGATCTGAATAGACATTTCTCAGAAGAAATGTACATGGTCAATACATGTGAATATGCCCGATGTCACTAGCCATTATGTAAATATAAATCAGAACACCATATCAGTCTCCAACACCTGTGGGAGAATACAACACTCAGGTGTTTGTGTGTGCAGCAAGTGGGTTTAGAGGACCCTGTTCACCTCTGGAGAGCAGAGCCTACAGGGAGGTAAAGAAACCTTACTGCGCAGGGGCATGCTAATCTTCTCTGTATCGTTCCAATTTTAGTATATGTGCTGCCGAAGCGAGCACATTTGCTGCCGAAGCGAGAAAGAGATGAAAAGAATTTATCTCAACTAGCCACTAATATTCAAGAAACAAGGTCTTCAGGAAAGCCAACTCAACTGACATTTTCATGTCATTGTTAAATAAAGGAAAAATTATCTAGGTTCAGCAATACGTAGTTTATAAGAGAAAGACTACAGAGTAATTTCCTTGGCATAGAAATAACTTTTTTTTTTTTTTTTTTTTTTTTTTTTTTTTTTTTTTTTTTTTATCCATGAGGGCTTGCTATCACCACCACACACCCACATCCCATATACAAATGCCTGGCTTGAGTGGTAGCTTCTCTGCTTTGAGGCAAGTTTCTGCTAGTGTGCACCCTGGGAGGAGATGGAGGATGGCAGAAGTGCTTGGGTCCCTGCACCCAAATGGGACATCCAGAATGAATTCCCAGTTCCTGGTTTTGGCTTGGTCAAGCTTTGGCTATTGCAAGTGTCTGGGGAGTGAAGCAGTGGTTCCCTCTTCCTGTCACTCTGCCTTTCAAATCAATAACTGTTGTTGGTAATGACTAATGATGATATTCACTGATTGTCAAATTTTGAATCTATTAATTATAGACAATTTCTCTTTGTATTTTTAAACTTTCATAATGTTCTGTAGCCAATTTCATCACTAGAAATAAAAACTTTTCCTCAAAAAAAAAAAAAAAGAAACCTTACTGCTTTCCTAATGTGCTTATTAAGTTCTTGACCAGCGCCTGTTAGTCTTGCCACAAACTTTCTAGTCTTACTACTTTCCTTCTTCTTCTTCTTCTCTGTGACTTGTAAAATAGTATACATTCTATATACTGTGGATACTTTTGATTTATTTTATTCCTTCGGTCTCCTATGAAGTTCCTCCACAAAAGCACAGCCCTCAAAATATTCATTCATTTATGCAGTCTGCAGATTTCATGAGCTACTAAATTCCAAGTAGTATGTTAAAGGCAAGATCTGGGCCTAAGAGAAAAGTGGTCTAAATTCTGTGCCTAGAAGAGGATTTGGGACATAGTAGAACTTCAGTGAAGTGCTATGTGAATGACATGCACTCATTAAATGAGTAATCTAAAGCATACACTTCATTTAAGCAACACAGCAGCCCTACTCACCTCAGGTAGAGCAATTGAGAGGAATAATGTGAACAAAAATAAGACATCAATAAGTTGAATAATAACAGAGAAAAAACAAAATGAGATAGATGCCAACATTACTGAGCTATTTTTGAGGAATTAAATTGATAGAGGGGCTGGCATTGTGGCCAAGTGGGGAAAGCTGCAATCTGTGAGGCCAGCATAACATCTGAGTTCCACTTTGAGTTTAGGAATCTCCACTTCCAATTTAGCTCACTGCTAAACACCTGGGAAACCAGCAGAAGATGGACGAAGGACTCAGGTCCTTGCCACTCATGTGGGAGACTTGGATGAAGCTCCTGACTCCAGCATGCCCCAGCCTCAACTGTTGAAACTCTCTGGGGTGTGAGCCAGCAGATGAAAGCTATCTATGTCTTTCCCTCTCTCTCTAAATCCACCTTTCAAATAATAAAGATTTAATAAACAAATTAACTGATTTCAAAATACACAAAAACATGAACAATACTATATCATTTTTATGCCAAACTGATAAAAAATAACAAATGCTAGAGAGCACATGGGAAAAGAAAACCACCATATATGGTAGGTGAAAACACAAGTTAGTACAGATGTTATGCAGAACAGTATGGTCATTCCTTAAAAAGGATAAAAATTGGGGCTGGCGCTGTTGTGCAGTGAGTTAAAGCCCTGGCCTGAAGGGCCAGCATCCCATTTGGGTGCCAGTTCTAGTTCCAGCTGCTCTTCTTCCAATACAGCTCTCTGCTATCTCCTGGGATAGCAGTAGAAGATGGCCCAAGTCCTTGGGCCCATGCACCCATGAGGGAGACCCAGAGGAAGCTCCTGTCTCCAGGTTTCAGAATGGCATAACTCTGGCCTTTGTAGTCATCTGTAGAGCGAACCAGCTAATGGAGGACCTCTCTGTGTCTCTACCTCTATTGTAACTCTTTCAAATAAATAACAAAAATTAAACTAAGATAAAAATTGACCTACCATGTGAGAGTTATCTTGCTCTTGGCTATATAGAATAAGGAAATTTTATTAGAAGGAAAGGAGGAGAGCATATCAAAGATACAGCAATTTTCCCATAACACAGCCACTATAACACAGTTCACT
Organism: Oryctolagus cuniculus; assembly: GCF_964237555.1. Lineage (NCBI taxonomy): Eukaryota > Metazoa > Chordata > Mammalia > Lagomorpha > Leporidae > Oryctolagus > Oryctolagus cuniculus. The sequence continues at coordinate 137,662 of NW_027208227.1, read as the reverse complement.
GCAGCCAGGATGTGAAACCAATCTAGCTGTCCATCAATGAAAAACAATGGACAGGGCAACCTCTTTTAGATACAAAAAAAGAACAAAATATTATTAAATTAATTGAAATAAGCCAGAAGCAGGAACACAAATGTCACCTGGTCCTTGTCGCATGTGGAAGTGAAAGAAAATAATGGATCTGAACACAGAACTGTGATTACTAGAGGCTGAGAAGGGAAGCAGCTAGGGATAGAGGGGGATTGGATAATAGGTATCAAAAATCAAAGAGGCAGAAAGAACTTCTGGTGTTCCATAATATAATGAGATGACTACATTCAACCATATTAGGTTCTGTGTAAAGAACTGAAGGAGAGGAGCTGGTAGTCTCAAATCATGGAGAAGAATTAGAAACTGTAGTTGCTTGGGGGCCAGCATTGTGGCACAGTGGGCTAACACCCTGGCCTGAAGCACCAGCATCCCCTGTGGGTACCAGTTCTAGTCCTGGCTGCTCCTCTTCTGATCCAACTCTCTGCTATGGCCTGGGAAAGCAGTAGAAGATGGCCCAAGTCCTTGGGTCCCTGCACCCAAGTGGGAGATCTGGAAGAAGCTCCTGGTTCCTGGAATCAGATTGGCAGAGCTCCGGCCATTGTGGCCATCTGGGGAGTGAACCGGCAGAGGAAGACCTCTCTCTCTCTCTGCTGCTACTTCTCTCTGTAACTCTGTCTTTCAAATAAATAACTCTTTAAAAACTTAATAAAACTGTAGTTGCTTAGCTTGATCACTTTTTACTGCATAAATGTGTGCAAATATTGCACTACACCCTGTAATAATGCATGACTAGGACACATTAATCACAAATTATTTCAATGAAATTTTAAAAATTAGAAGCATTTCTTTATATTAACAATGAACTATTTGAAAATGAAATTAGAGAAACATTTCCATGCATAGCAGCATAAGAACCAGGAACCAATGTCTTCAATGTTATCAGTGATGAATCAGATTCACAGCCCCCAGCACTCAGTTTTTGCCATATACTTTACCATGGCAATTGTGGGCATATAGTAGTAAATCAATGGACAGGAATCCTTTGTCTCTAAATCTGCTAAATAAATAAACAAGGAATTCATCAAAGAAAAAGAGATATCAATTTGGATGCCAGGCACAAAAACACATGCACTTGAGCTATCCTCCAGTTTGTGATGCCAACAAATCTTTCAGACATGTTACATTTTCAGAGACTTTTCTGTAATCTTGCTAAGCTTTCTGGAAATCTGCCTTATAGCAAAGGGTTTCCCAATTCCATTACACTCATGATATTTCTTTTGTGTGATATATTAGTTTACCATCTAGAGATAATTTATGGTACAAAACTTTTCTATGCATGCATGTTTTCTCATTTGTGAGTCTATTCATGGGAATTGAAGACTGATTTATAACAGAAATACATTTTCCAAATTCATTGCATAGACTTTTGTTCCTTATGAATTCTCTGAAGTCTGTTGATGTCTAATTTCTGGCTAAAGGTTTTATTGTATTTACAGCATGCAAAGACTATCACCTTTTGTGAATTCTGTGTCTATACAAGCCTGAAATAAAGAAAATGTTTTTGCACAATCAGTATACGCCTAAGAAACCACCTGTGTCAATTCTCTGATGTACCATTGACTTCTGACTCTAATAATATTTATAAGCTTTCTCCTTTACATGAGTCTCTGTTGGATAGGATGTGATTTCCAGCAAAAGGTTTTGTCACAATACTTACATGAATTTTGGAGAAAAGCTCTTCCACATTCATTATATTGTTAAGGTCTCTCCCTTGTTCAAATTCCATGATGGATTATGAGGCATTACCTATGTGAAATGACTTTCTCACATTTATTTCATTCATTAGATATATATGTTGTGCATTCTGATATAAGGAGAGATTTGGGCAGAGCTTTCCAACACTCATTACACCCATAAGGTTTCTCTCCCACGTGAATTCCCTGTTGTCTTATGAGGTATGGCTTCTAATTAAAGGGATTTTACTTTCAAAGGAGTTTTTCCCTATATGAATTTGATGATGTACAATGAGGGCTGAATTATGGTAAAAGGCTCTGAGTCATTACATTCATAAAATTGCTCCCCATGAGAATTCTTTTATGTTTGATGAGGTCTGATTTGCACCACAAAGGCTATTCACATGTATTATATTCATGCATTTCTCCCCTTGGTGAATTCTCTAATATTTCATGAGATATAACTTGCACAAAAAGGTCAAGTAGAAAATTCCCTGTGTGGATACTCTGATATCTTATGAGTTATGAAGTACAGCAAAGAGGCTTTCCACCATCCTTCCATCCATAAAACCTACCTAAATTGAGCAACAAAGATATAGAAAACCTAAACACACACATAACCAGATGGAAATGATACCAGTAATAAAGACCATCACTACCAAGAAAACCCCAAAACTGGAAGGCTTCACTGCTGAATTCTAACAGACATTTAAAGCACTAACTGCAATTCTTCTCAAGTTATTCAAAACAATTGAGAGAGAGGCGATTCTCCCAAATTCTTTCTATGAAGCCAACATCACCTTCATTCCTAAACTTGAAAAAAGTGCAACAAAGAAAGTAATTATAGACCAATTTCCCTGATGAACATACATGCAAAGATCTGCAACAGAATTCTGGCCAATTGAATCCAACAATGCATCAGAAAGATCATCCACCCAGACCAAGTGGGATTTATCCTTGGTATGCAAGGATGGGACCAAAGGCTTTTCCACAGTCATTTCATTTATAAGCTTTCTCCATGGTGTGAAGGCTCTGATACTTTCTGAGGTTTGACTTCTCAGCAAAGGTTTTTCCACAGTCATTGCAATCATAAGGTTTCCCCCAGTACAAATTGTCTGATGCTTTGTGAGCTTTGATTTCTCAGCAAAGGCTTTTCCACAATGATTGCATTCATAAGGTTTCTCCCCTCTGTGAATTCTCTGATGATTTATGAGGTTTGCCTTCTGGCCAAAGGATTTTCCATAGTAATTGCATTCATAAGGTTTCTCACCTGTGTGAATTCTCTGATGATTTATGAGGTTTGCCTTCTGGCCAAAGGATTTTCCACAGTCATTACATTCAAAAGGTTTCTCACCTGTGTGAATTCTCTGATGATTTATGAGGTGTTTCTTCTGGCCAAAGAACTTCCCACAGTCATTAGATTTGTAAGATTTCAACCCTGTGTGAATTCTCTGATGTCTAATGAGATCTGACTTCTGGTGAGTGGTTTCCACACAATCATTACACACATGAGGGTTTTCCACAATATGAGTGCTGTGATGGAGGGTATTTAATACTGAATGAATTCCCACAAGGTTTACATGCATAGGATTTCTTCCCTATATTTGGTCTATGATTCAGTCTAACATGTGATTGGTAAATGACAGGTTCCACAGTCCCAATATACTTATAAATGTTCTCTCTTTTCAGGTGAATACAATCAGAATTCCACAGTCAGTCAGCTGGGAGGGGTGGATGAATCCGGAAACAGCTGGTTTCCTTGTACTAAAACAAGCGCCATATCACGAAGGACTCTTGCATTTCTTTTTCTTTTTTGCATTTTTCACATTTTCTTATTTATCATGGTTTGTAACAAATTTTCTGATGTGGGTTGTGGTTTTGAGGCTGGCTTAAGGAGTTCAGGGAACCAGAGGAATGGTCTTTTTCAATTAGGGCACAGCTGTTGTTTCTCTCCAATTCTGGCTTTCTGTAATTGCTTTGGGTGCCTCAGGCAATTTTTCATTTTGAGCGACTTTTTCCTAAATGCTTTGTTGGTCTGAGTTGGTTTTGCCTTTTTCCTTTTCAAATTGTGTATTCTGATGCAATACAAACAAGGGTTTAGAACGAGGATCCATCAGGAAATTGAAAAACAGAACATATTGGGTTTTCATGATTAGAAATCATAGGCAACATGACAAAGATGAGTTTTTGGGTTTTGGAAAATGACATAGAACCCTTCCACTGAGGGGCAGATATTAATTTCCTCCAAATCGAGAGTGAGTGCGATTTTCAGGTGAATTCAATCAGAATTCCACAGCCAGTCAGCTAGGAGGGGTGGATGAATCCGGGAACAGCTGGTTTCCTTGCAACTAAATCAAGCCCAATATCACAAAGGACTCTTGCATTTCTTTGGCTTCTTTCTCTTTTTTCTTTTTATCATGGTTTGTAATGAATTTTCTGATGTGAGCTTTGGTTTTGAGGCTGCAATATAGAGTTCAGTGCACAGGAGGAATGGTCTTTTTCAAACAGGGCATAGCTGTTGGCCTGCTTCAATTCTGGCTTGCTGTCATTGTTTTGGGTGCCTCAGCCGATTTGTGGTTTCTTGTGTGGCAATTTCCTAAATGTTTTCGGGGTCTGAGTTGGCTTTGCCTTCTTCATTCCCAAATTCTATATTCTGACGCAACACAAACAAGAGTTTGGACAGAGTAGCCATTATGAAATAAAAAACATTACAAATGGGCATTTGAAGAATATAAATCTACAGGTAACACGACCAAGGTGAGTTTTTGTGTTTTGGAAAATCAAATGGAACACTTTGGCTGAGGTGACAGATATTAATTGCCTCCAAAATGAGTTTCACTGTGATTTTCAGGTTAATTCAGACAAAATTCCACAGGCATCAGCTGGAGGTGTGGATGAATCCGGGAACATTCAGTTTTCTTGAGACTAAATCAAGTCCAATATCATCAAGGATTCTTGCATTTTTTTGGCTTTTTTCTCATTTTTCTTATTTATCATGGTTTGTAATGAATTTTCTGATGTGAGCTTTGGTTTTGAGGCTGGCATATTGAGTTCAGGGCACAAGAGGAAGGTTCTTTTTCAATCAGGGCACAGCTGTTGGCTTGCTCCACTTCTGGCTTGCTGTCATTGTTTTGGGTGCCTCAGCTGATTTGTGGTTTCTTGTGTGGCAATTTCCTAAATGTTTTCGGGGTCTGAGTTGGTTTTGCCTTCTTCCTTCCCAATTTTTGTATTCTGATGCAATACAAGCAAGATTTTGGACAGAGTAGCCATTGTGAAAGAAAAAAAATAAAACACAGCAAATTGACCTTTCAGGATTAGAAATCCATAGGCAACACAACCAAGGTGAGATTCTGTGTTTTGGAAAATGACATGGAACGCTTCTGCTGAGGGGACAGATTCTAATGCCCTCCAAATGGAGTGTGAGAGCGATCTTGAGGTGAATTCAATCAGAATTCCAAAGTCAGTCTGTGGAAGGGGGGGATGAATCTGGAAACAGCCAGTTTCTTTGTGTCTATATCCTGCCAAATATCACAAAGGACTCTTGCATTTCTTTGGCTTTTTCACATTTCCCTTATTTATCATGGTTTGTAATGAATTTTCTGATGTGAGCTTTGGTTTTGAGGCTGGCATTTTGAGTTCAGGGCACCGGAGGAATGGTCTTTTTCGAACAGGGCACAGCTGTTGGCCTGCTCCAATTCTGGCTATTGTCTTTGTTTTGAGTGCCTCAGCTGATATTTGGTTTCTTGAGTTTCACTGAGATTGTCAGGTTAATTCAGTCAGAATTCCACAGGCAGTCAGCTTTAGTGGTGGATGAATCTGGGAACAGCCGGTTTCCTTGCAACTAAATCAAACCCAATATCATTATGGATTCTTGCATTTCTTTGGCTTTTTTCTCTTTTTTCTTATTTATCATGGTTTGTAATGAATTTTCTGATGTGAGCTTTGGTTTTGAGGCTGCAATATGGAGTTCAGGGCACAAGAGGATGGTTCTTTTTCAATCAGGGCACAGCTGTTGGCTTACTCCACTTCTGGCTTGCTGTCATTGTTTTGAGTGCCTCAGCTGATTTGTGGTTTCTTGTGTGGCAATTTCCCAAATGTTTTCAGGGTCTGAGTTGGCTTTGCCTTCTTCCTTCCCACATTTTGTATTCTGATGCAATGCAAAGAAGAGTTTGTACAGAATAGCCATTACGAAAGAAAAAACACAATTAATAGGTGTTTGAAGCTTAGAAATCTACAAGTAACACTACCAAGGTGAGTTTTTGTGTTTTGGAAAATCAAATGGAACACTTTGGCTGAGGTGACAGATATTAATTGCCTCCAAACTGAGTTTCACTGTGATTTTCAGGTTAATTCAGTCAGAATTCCACAGGCAGTCAGCTGGAGGGGTAGATGAATCCAGGAACAGCCGGTTTCCTAGCGACTAAATCAAGCCCTATATCATTATGGATTCTTGCATTTCTTTGGCTTTTTTCTCTTTTTTCTTATTTATCATGGCTTGTAATGAATTTTCTGATGTGAGCTTTGGTTTTAAGGCTGGCATATTGAGTTCAGGGCACAAGAGGAAGGTTCTTTTTCAATCAGGGCACAGCTGTTGGCTTGCTCCACTTCTGGCTTGCTGTCATTGTTTTGGGTGCCTCAGTGACTTTTGGCTTCTTGAGCGGCAATTTCCTAAATGTTTTCTGGGTCTGAGTTGGCTTTGCCTTCTTCCTTCCCAAATTTTGTATTCTGATGCAATACAAACAAGAGTTTGGACAGAGTAGCCATTATGAAATAAAACACACAAGAAATAGGATGTTGAAACTTAGACATCTACAGGTAAAACAACCAAGGTGAGTTTTTCTGTTTTGGAAAATCAAATGGAACACTTTGGCTGAGGTGACAGATATTAATTGCCTCCAAACTGAGTTTCACTGTGATTTTCAGGTTAATTCAGTCAGAATTCCACAGGCCGTCAGCTTGAGGGGCGAATGAATCCGGGAACAGCCGGTTTCCTTGCGACTAAATCAAGCCCAATATAATTAGGGATTCTTGCATTTCTTTGGCTTTTTTCTCTTTTTTCTTATGTATCATGGTTTGTAATGAATTTTCTGATGTGAGCTTTGGTTTTGAGGCTGGCATATTGAGTTCAGGGCACAAGAGGAAGGTTCTTTTTCAATCAGGGCACAGCTGTTGGCATGCTCCAATTCTGGCTTGCTGTCATTGTTTTGGGTGCCTCAGCTGACTTTTGGTTTCTTGAGTGAAAATTTCCTAAATGTTTTCTGGGTCAGAGTTGCTTTTGCCTTCTCCCTTTTGAAATTTTGCATTCTGACACAATACAAACAAGAGTTTGGGCACAGTAGCCATTATGAAATAAACAACACAACAAATTGCGTTTGAAGCTTAGAAATCTGCAGGTAGCATGACCAAGGTGAGTTTTTGTGTATTGGAAAGTAAAGTGGAACACTTTGGCTGAGGTGACAGATATTAATTGCCTCCAAACCGAGTTTCACTGCGATTTTCATGTTAATTCAGTCAGAAACCACAGACACTCAGCTGGGAGTTGTTGATGAATCTGCAACCAGCCAGCAATAAGAGAATAAATCAAGCCCAATATCACTAAGAACTCCTGCATTTCTTTGGCTTTTTTCTGATTTTTCTTATTTATCATGGTTTGTAATGAATTTTCTCATGTGAGCTTTGGTTTTGAGGCTGGCATATTGAGTTCAGGGCACAAGAGGAAGGTTCTTTTTCAATCAGGGCACAGCTGTTGGCGTGTTCTAATTCTGGCATCCTGACATTTTTTTGGGTGCCTCAGCTGATTTGTGATTTCTTGAGCGGCAATTTCCTAAATGTTTTCTGGGTCTGAGTTGGTTTTGCCTTCTTCCTTCCCAAATTTTGTATTCTGACACAATACAAACAAGAGTTTGGCCAGTGCAGCCATTATGAAATAAAAAACACTACACATAGGTGTTTGAAGCTTAGAAATCTACAAATAACACGACCAAGGTGAGTTTTTGTGTTATGGAAAATAAAATGGAACACTTTGGCTGAGGTGACAGATAGTAATTGCCTCCAAACTGAGTTTCACTGCGATTTTCAGGTGAATTCAGTCAGAATTCCACAGGCAGTCAGCTGGAGGGGTGGATGAATCCGGGCACAGCCCGTTTCCTTGCGACTAAATCCAGCTCAATATCATTATGGATTCTTGCATTTCTTGGCTTTTTTCTCATTTTTCTTATGTATCGTGGTTTGTAATGAATTTCCTGATGTCAGCTTTGGTTTTGAGGCTGGAATATGGAGTTCAGGGTCCCGGAAGAATGGCCTTTTTCAATCAGGACTCAGCTGATTGCCTGCTCCAATTCTGGCTTGCTGTCATGGTTTTGGGTGCCTCAGCTGACTTTTGGTTTCTTGAGTGGCAATTTCCTAAATGTTTTCTGTGTCTGAGTTGGCTTTGCCTTCTTCCTTCCCAAATTTTGTATGTGATGCAATACAAGGAAGATTTTGGACAGAGTAGCCATTATGAAATAAAAAACACAACAAATAGGCGTTTGAAGCTTGGAAATCTATAGGTAACATGACCAAAGTGAGTTTTTTTGTTTTGGAAAATAAAATGGAACACTTTGGCTGAGGTGACAGATATTAATTGTCTCCAAACCGAATTTCACTGCCATTTTGAGGTGAATTCAGTCAGAATCCCTATTCACTCAGCTGGGAGTTGTGGATGAATCTGGAAACAGCTGTTTACTTAGGAATAAATCAAGCCCAATATCACTAAGAAAACTTGCATTTCTTTGGCTTTTTTCTGATTTTTCCTATTTATCATGGTTTGAAAAGAATTTTTTGATGTGAGCTTTGGTTTTGTGGCTGGCATATTGAGTTTAGGGCACAAGAGGAAGGTTCTTTTTCAATCAGGGCACAGCTGTTGGCGTGCTCCAATTCTGCTTGCTGTCATTGTTTTGGGTGCCTCAGCTGATATGTGGATTCTTTTTCTGCAGTTTCCTAAATGTTTTCTGGTTCTGATCGGATTTGCCTTCTTATTCCCAAATTTTGTATTCTGACGCAATACAAGCAAGATTTTGGACAGAGTAGCCATTATGAAAGAAAAAAAAAAACACAGTAAATTGCCCTTTCAGGATTAGAAATCTACAGGCAACACGACCAAGATGAGTTTCTGTGTCTTGGAAATTCACATGGAACACTTCTGCTGAGGGGACAGATACTAATTCCCTCCAAATTGAGTGTGAGTGCGATTTTGAGGTGAATTGAGTCAGAATTCCAAAGTCAGTCTGTGGAAGGGGGGGATGAATCCAGAAACAGCCTGTTTCCTTCTGTCTAAATCCAGCCAAATACCACAAAGGACTCTTGAATTACTTTGGCTTTCTCAGATTTCCCTTATTTATCATTGTTTGTAATGATTATTTTTTGTGAGCTTTGGTTTTGAGGCTGGAAGATGGAGTTCAGGGCACTGGATTAATGGTTTTGTTCAATCAGGGCACAGCTGTTGGCTTGCTCCAATTCTGGCTTGCTGTCATTGTTTTGGGTGCCTCAGCCGATTTGTGGTTTCTTGAGCGGTAATTTGCTAAGTATTTTCTGGGTCTGAGTCGGTTTTACCTTCTTCCTTTCCAAATTTTGTATTCTGATGCAATACAAGCAAGATTTTGACAGAGTAGCCATTATGAAAGAAAAAATAACACAGCAAATTGCCCTTTCAGGATTAGAAATCCATAGGCAACACAACCAAGGTGAGATTCTGTGTTTTGGAAAATTACATGGAACGCTTCTGCTGAGGTGACAGATTCTAATTCCCTCCAAATGGAGTGTGAGAGCGATTTTGAGGTGAATTCAATCAGAATTCCAAAGTCAGTCTGTGGAAGGGGGGGATGAATCTGGAAACAGCCAGTTTCTTTGTGTCTAAATCCTGCCAAATATCACAAAGGACTCTTGCATTTCTTTGGCTTTTTCACATTTCCCTTATTTATCATGGTTTGTAATGAATTTTCTGATGTGAGCTTTGGTTTTGAGGCTGGCATATTGAGTTCAGGATACAAGAGGAAGGTTCTTTTTCAAACAGGGCACAGCTGTTGGCCTGCTCCAATTCTGGCTATTGTCTTTGTTTTGGGTGCCTCAGCTGATATTTGGTTTCTTGAGTTTCACTGCGATTGTCAGGTTAATTCAGTCAGAATTCCACAGGCAGTCAGCTTTAGTGGTGGATGAATCTGGGAACAGCCGGTTTCCTTGCAACTAAATCAAACCCAATATCATTATGGACTCTTGCATTTCTTTGGCTTTTTTCTCTTTTTTCTTATTTATCATGGTTTGTAATGAATTTTCTGATGTGAGCTTTGGTTTTGAGGCTGGCATATTGAGTTCAGGGCACAAGAGGTAGGTTGTTTTTCAATCAGGGCACAGCTGTTGGCTTGCTCCACTTCTGGATTGCTGTCATTGTTTTGAGTGCCTCAGCCGATTTGTGGTTTCTTGTGTGGCAATTTCCCAAATGTTTTCAGGGTCTGAGTTGGCTTTGCCTTCTTCCTTCCCAAATTTTGTATTCTGATGCAATGCAAAGAAGAGTTTGTACAGAATAGCCATTATGAAAGAAAAAACACAACAAATAGGCATTTGAAGCTTAGAAATCTACAGGTAACATGACCAAGGTGAGTTTTTGTGTTTTGGAAAATCAAATGGAACACTTTGGCTGAGGTGACAGATATTAATTGCCTCCAAACTGAGTTTCACTGTGATTTTCAGGTTAATTCAGTCAGAATTCCACAGGCTGTCAGCTGGAGGGGTGGATGAATCTGGGAACAGCCGGTTTCCTAGCGACTAAATCAAGCCCTATATCATTATGGATTCTTGCATTTCTTTGGCTTTTTTCTCTTTTTTCTTATTTATCATGGTTTGTAATGAATTTTCTGATGTGAGCTTTGGTTTTGAGGCTGGCATATTGAGTTCAGGGCACAAGAGGAAGGTTCTTTTTCAATCAGGGCACAGCTGTTGGCTTGCTCCACTTCTGGCTTGCTGTCATTGTTTTGGGTGCCTCAGCTGATTTGTGGTTTCTTGTGTGGCAATTTCCTAAATGTTTTCGGGGTCTGAGTTGGTTTTGCCTTCTTCCTTCCCAATTTTTGTATTCTGATGCAATACAAGCAAGATTTTGGACAGAGTAGCCATTATGAAAGAAAAAAAATAAAACACAGCAAATTGACCTTTCAGGATTAGAAATCCATAGGCAACACAACCAAGGTGAGATTCTGTGTTTTGGAAAATGACATGGAACGCTTCTGCTGAGGTGACAGATTCTAATGCCCTCCAAATGGAGTGTGAGAGCGATCTTGAGGTGAATTCAATCAGAATTCCAAAGTCAGTCTGTGGAAGGGGGGGATGAATCTGGAAACAGCCAGTTTCTTTGTGTCTAAATCCTGCCAAATATCACAAAGGACTCTTGCATTTCTTTGGCTTTTTTCTTTTTTTCTTATTTATCATGGTTTGTAATGAATTTTCTGATGTGAGCTTTGGTTTTGAGGCTGGCATATTGAGTTCAGGGCACAAGAGGAAGGTTCTTTTTCAATCAGGGCACAGCTGTTGGCTTGCTCCACTTCTGGCTTGCTGTCATTGTTTTGGGTGCCTCAGCTGATTTGTGGTTTCTTGTGTGGCAATTTCCTAAATGTTTTCGGGGTCTGAGTTGGTTTTGCCTTCTTCCTTCCCAAATTTTGTATTCTGATGCAATACAATCAAAATTTTGGACAGAGTAGCCATTATGAAAGAAAAAAAAAAAACAGCAAATTTAGCATTCAGGATTAGAAATCCATAGGCAACACAACCAAGGTGAGATTCTGTGTTTTGGAAAATGACATGGAACGCTTCTGTTGAGGTGACAGATTCTAATTCCCTCCAAATTGAGTGTGAGAGCGAACTTGAGGTGAATTCAATCAGAATTCCAAAGTCAGTCTGTGGAAGGGGGAGATGAATCTGGAAACAGCCACTTTCTTTGTGTCTAAATCCTGCCAAATATCACAAAGGACTCTTGCATTTCTTTGGCTTTTTTCTCTTTTTTCTTATTTATCATGGTTTGTAATGAATTTTCTGATGTGAGCTTTGGTTTTGAGGCTGGCATATTGAGTTCAGGGCACAAGAGGAAGGTTCTTTTTCAATCAGGGCACAGCTGTTGGCTTGCTCCACTTCTGGCTTGCTGTCATTGTTTTGGGTGCCTCAGCTGATTTGTGGTTTCTTGTGTGGCAATTTACTAAATGATTTCGGGGTCTGAGTTGGTTTTGTCTTCTTCCTTCCCAATTTTTGTATTCTGATGCAATACAAGCAAGATTTTGGACAGAGTAGCCATTATGAAAGAAAAAAAAAAAAAAACACAGCAAATTGACCTTTCAGGATTAGAAATCCATAGGCAACACAACCAAGATGAGATTCGGTGTTTTGGAAAATGACATGGAACGCTTCTGCTGAGGTGACAGATTCTAATTCCCTCCAAATGGAGTGTGAGAGCGATCTTGAGGTGAATTCAATCAGAATTCAAAGTCGGTCTGTGGAAGGGGGGGATGAATCTGGAAACAGCCAGTTTCTTTGTGTCTAAATCCTGCCAAATATCACAAAGGACTCTTGCATTTCTTTGGCTTTTTCACATTTCCCTTATTTATCATGGTTTGTAATGAATTTTCTGATGTGAGCTTTGGTTTTGAGGCTGGCATATTGAGTTCAGGGCACAAGAGGAAGGTTCTTTTTCAATGAGGGCACAGCTGTTGGCTTGCTCCACTTCTGGCTTGCTGTCATTGTTTTGGGTGCCTCAGCCGATTTCTGGTTTCTTGAGTGCCAATTTCCTAAATGTTTTCTGGGTCTGAGTCGGTTTTGCCTTCTTATTCCCAAATTTTGTATTCTGATGCAATACAAGCAAGATTTTGGAGAGTAGCCATTATGAAAGAAAGAAAAAAAAAAAAAAAACACAGCGCATTGCCCTTTCAGGATTAGAAATCTACAGGCAACACGACCAAGATGAGTTTCTGTGTTTTGGAAAATGACATAGAACGCTTCTGCTGAGGGGACAGATTCTAATTCCCTCCCAAATGAGTGTGAGTGCGATTTTGAGGTGAATTCAATCAGAATTCCAAAGTCAGTCTGTGGAAGGGGGGGATGAATCTGGAAACAGCCAGTTTCTTTGTGTCTAAATCCAGCCAAATATCACAAAGGACTCTTGCATTTCTTTGGCTTTTTCACATTTCCCTAATTTATCATGGTTTGTAATGAATTTTCTGATGTGAGCTTTGGTTTTGAGGCTGCAATATAGAGTTCAGGGCACCTGAGGAATGGTCTTTTTCAAACAGGGCACAGCTGTTGGCTTGCTCCAATTCTGGCTATTGTCTTTGTTTTGGGTGCCTCGGCTGAAATTTGGTTTCTTGAGTTTCACTGCGATTGTCAGGTTAATTCAGTCAGAATTCCACAGGCAGTCAGCTTTAGTGGTGGATGAATCTGGGAACAGCCGGTTTCCTTGCAACTAAATCAAACCCAATATCATTATGGATTCTTGCATTTCTTTGGCTTTTTTCTCTTTTTTCTTATTTATCATGGTTTGTAATGAATTTTCTGATGTGAGCTTTGGTTTTGAGGCTGGCATATTGAGTTCAGGGCACAAGAGGAAGGTTGTTTTTCAATCAGGGCACAGCTGTTGGCTTGCTCCACTTCTGGCTTGCTGTCATTGTTTTGAGTGCCTCAGCCGATTTGTGGTTTCTTGTGTGGCAATTTCCCAAATGTTTTCAGGGTCTGAGTTGGCTTTGCCTTCTTCCTTCCCAAATTTTGTATTCTGATGCAATGCAAAGAAGAGTTTGTACAGAGTAGCCATTATGAAATAAAACACACAAGAAATAGGATGTTGAAACATAGACATCTACAGGTAAAACAACCAAGGTGAGTTTTTCTGTTTTGGAAAATCAAATGGAACACTTTGGCTGAGGTGACAGATATTAATTGCCTCCAAACTGAGTTTCACTGTGATTTTCAGGTTAATTCAGTCAGAATTCCACAGGCCGTCAGCTTGAGGGGCGAATGAATCCGGGAACAGCCGGTTTCCTAGCGACTAAATCAAGCCCAATATAATTAGGGATTCTTGCATTTCTTTGGCTTTTTTCTCTTTTTTCTTATGTATCATGGTTTGTAATGAATTTTCTGATGTGAGCTTTGGTTTTGAGGCTGGCATATTGAGTTCAGGGCACAAGAGGAAGGTTCTTTTTCAATCAGGGCACAGCTGTTGGCATGCTCCAATTCTGGCTTGCTGTCATTGTTTTGGGTGCCTCAGCTGACTTTTGGTTTCTTGAGTGAAAATTTCCTAAATGTTTTCTGGGTCAGAGTTGCTTTTGCCTTCTCCCTTTTGAAATTTTGCATTCTGACACAATACAAACAAGAGTTTGGGCACAGTAGCCATTATGAAATAAACAACACAACAAATTGCGTTTGAAGCTTAGAAATCTGCAGGTAGCATGACCAAGGTGAGTTTTTGTGTATTGGAAAGTAAAGTGGAACACTTTGGCTGAGGTGACAGATATTAATTGCCTCCAAACCGAGTTTCACTGCGATTTTCATGTTAATTCAGTCAGAAACCACAGACACTCAGCTGGGAGTTGTTGATGAATCTGCAACCAGCCAGCAATAAGAGAATAAATCAAGCCCAATATCACTAAGAACTCCTGCATTTCTTTGGCTTTTTTCCGATTTTTCTTATTTATCATGGTTTGTAATGAATTTTCTCATGTGAGCTTTGGTTTTGAGGCTGGCATATTGAGTTCAGGGCACAAGAGGAAGGTTCTTTTTCAATCAGGGCACAGCTGTTGGCGTGTTCTAATTCTGGCATCCTGACATTTTTTTGGGTGCCTCAGCTGATTTGTGATTTCTTGAGCGGCAATTTCCTAAATGTTTTCTGGGTCTGAGTTGGTTTTGCCTTCTTCCTTCCCAAATTTTGTATTCTGACACAATACAAACAAGAGTTTGGCCAGTGCAGCCATTATGAAATAAAAAACACTACACATAGGTGTTTGAAGCTTAGAAATCTACAGATAACACGACCAAGGTGAGTTTTTGTGTTATGGAAAATAAAATGGAACACTTTGGCTGAGGTGACAGATAGTAATTGCCTCCAAACTGAGTTTCACTGCGATTTTCAGGTGAATTCAGTCAGAATTCCACAGGCAGTCAGCTGGAGGGGTGGATGAATCCGGGCACAGCCCGTTTCCTTGCGACTAAATCCAGCTCAATATCATTATGGATTCTTGCATTTCTTGGCTTTTTTCTCATTTTTCTTATGTATCGTGGTTTGTAATGAATTTCCTGATGTCAGCTTTGGTTTTGAGGCTGGAATATGGAGTTCAGGGTCCCGGAAGAATGGCCTTTTTCAATCAGGACTCAGCTGATTGCCTGCTCCAATTCTGGCTTGCTGTCATGGTTTTGGGTGCCTCAGCTGACTTTTGGTTTCTTGAGTGGCAATTTCCTAAATGTTTTCTGTGTCTGAGTTGGCTTTGCCTTCTTCCTTCCCAAATTTTGTATGTGATGCAATACAAGGAAGATTTTGGACAGAGTAGCCATTATGAAATAAAAAACACAACAAATAGGCGTTTGAAGCTTGGAAATCTATAGGTAACATGACCAAAGTGAGTTTTTTTGTTTTGGAAAATAAAATGGAACACTTTGGCTGAGGTGACAGATATTAATTGTCTCCAAACCGAATTTCACTGCCATTTTGAGGTGAATTCAGTCAGAATCCCTATTCACTCAGCTGGGAGTTGTGGATGAATCTGGAAACAGCTGTTTACTTAGGAATAAATCAAGCCCAATATCACTAAGAAAACTTGCATTTCTTTGGCTTTTTTCTGATTTTTCCTATTTATCATGGTTTGAAAAGAATTTTTTGATGTGAGCTTTGGTTTTGTGGCTGGCATATTGAGTTTAGGGCACAAGAGGAAGGTTCTTTTTCAATCAGGGCACAGCTGTTGGCGTGCTCCAATTCTGCTTGCTGTCATTGTTTTGGGTGCCTCAGCTGATATGTGGATTCTTTTTCTGCAGTTTCCTAAATGTTTTCTGGTTCTGATCGGATTTGCCTTCTTATTCCCAAATTTTGTATTCTGACGCAATACAAGCAAGATTTTGGACAGAGTAGCCATTATGAAAGAAAAAAAAAAAAAAACACAGTAAATTGCCCTTTCAGGATTAGAAATCTACAGGCAACACGACCAAGATGAGTTTCTGTGTCTTGGAAATTCACATGGAACACTTCTGCTGAGGGGACAGATACTAATTCCCTCCAAATTGAGTGTGAGTGCGATTTTGAGGTGAATTGAGTCAGAATTCCAAAGTCAGTCTGTGGAAGGGGGGGATGAATCCAGAAACAGCCTGTTTCCTTCTGTCTAAATCCAGCCAAATACCACAAAGGACTCTTGAATTACTTTGGCTTTCTCAGATTTCCCTTATTTATCATTGTTTGTAATGATTATTTTTTGTGAGCTTTGGTTTTGAGGCTGGAAGATGGAGTTCAGGGCACTGGATTAATGGTTTTGTTCAATCAGGGCACAGCTGTTGGCTTGCTCCAATTCTGGCTTGCTGTCATTGTTTTGGGTGCCTCAGCCGATTTGTGGTTTCTTGAGCGGTAATTTGCTAAGTATTTTCTGGGTCTGAGTCGGTTTTACCTTCTTCCTTTCCAAATTTTGTATTCTGATGCAATACAAGCAAGATTTTGACAGAGTAGCCATTATGAAAGAAAAAATAACACAGCAAATTGCCCTTTCAGGATTAGAAATCCATAGGCAACACAACCAAGATGAGATTCTGTGTTTTGGAAAATTACATGGAACGCTTCTGCTGAGGTGACAGATTCTAATTCCCTCCAAATGGAGTGTGAGAGCGATTTTGAGGTGAATTCAATCAGAATTCCAAAGTCAGTCTGTGGAAGGGGGGGATGAATCTGGAAACAGCCAGTTTCTTTGTGTCTAAATCCTGCCAAATATCACAAAGGACTCTTGCATTTCTTTGGCTTTTTCACATTTCCCTTATTTATCATGGTTTGTAATGAATTTTCTGATGTGAGCTTTGGTTTTGAGGCTGGCATATTGAGTTCAGGGTACAAGAGGAAGGTTCTTTTTCAAACAGGGCACAGCTGTTGGCCTGCTCCAATTCTGGCTATTGTCTTTGTTTTGGGTGCCTCAGCTGATATTTGGTTTCTTGAGTTTCACTGCGATTGTCAGGTTAATTCAGTCAGAATTCCACAGGCAGTCAGCTTTAGTGGTGGATGAATCTGGGAACAGCCGGTTTCCTTGCAACTAAATCAAACCCAATATCATTATGGACTCTTGCATTTCTTTGGCTTTTTTCTCTTTTTTCTTATTTATCATGGTTTGTAATGAATTTTCTGATGTGAGCTTTGGTTTTGAGGCTGGCATATTGAGTTCAGGGCACAAGAGGAAGGTTGTTTTTCAATCAGGGCACAGCTGTTGGCTTGCTCCACTTCTGGCTTGCTGTCATTGTTTTGAGTGCCTCAGCCGATTTGTGGTTTCTTGTGTGGCAATTTCCCAAATGTTTTCAGGGTCTGAGTTGGCTTTGCCTTCTTCCTTCCCAAATTTTGTATTCTGATGCAATGCAAAGAAGAGTTTGTACAGAATAGCCATTATGAAAGAAAAAACACAACAAATAGGCATTTGAAGCTTAGAAATCTACAGGTAACATGACCAAGGTGAGTTTTTGTGTTTTGGAAAATCAAATGGAACACTTTGGCTGAGGTGACAGATATTAATTGCCTCCAAACTGAGTTTCACTGTGATTTTCAGGTTAATTCAGTCAGAATTCCACAGGCTGTCAGCTGGAGGGGTGGATGAATCTGGGAACAGCCGGTTTCCTAGCGACTAAATCAAGCCCTATATCATTATGGATTCTTGCATTTCTTTGGCTTTTTTCTCTTTTTTCTTATTTATCATGGTTTGTAATGAATTTTCTGATGTGAGCTTTGGTTTTGAGGCTGGCATATTGAGTTCAGGGCACAAGAGGAAGGTTCTTTTTCAATCAGGGCACAGCTGTTGGCTTGCTCCACTTCTGGCTTGCTGTCATTGTTTTGGGTGCCTCAGCTGATTTGTGGTTTCTTGTGTGGCAATTTCCTAAATGTTTTCGGGGTCTGAGTTGGTTTTGCCTTCTTCCTTCCCAATTTTTGTATTCTGATGCAATACAAGCAAGATTTTGGACAGAGTAGCCATTATGAAAGAAAAAAAATAAAACACAGCAAATTGACCTTTCAGGATTAGAAATCCATAGGCAACACAACCAAGGTGAGATTCTGTGTTTTGGAAAATGACATGGAACGCTTCTGCTGAGGTGACAGATTCTAATGCCCTCCAAATGGAGTGTGAGAGCGATCTTGAGGTGAATTCAATCAGAATTCCAAAGTCAGTCTGTGGAAGGGGGGGATGAATCTGGAAACAGCCAGTTTCTTTGTGTCTAAATCCTGCCAAATATCACAAAGGACTCTTGCATTTCTTTGGCTTTTTTCTTTTTTTCTTATTTATCATGGTTTGTAATGAATTTTCTGATGTGAGCTTTGGTTTTGAGGCTGGCATATTGAGTTCAGGGCACAAGAGGAAGGTTCTTTTTCAATCAGGGCACAGCTGTTGGCTTGCTCCACTTCTGGCTTGCTGTCATTGTTTTGGGTGCCTCAGCTGATTTGTGGTTTCTTGTGTGGCAATTTCCTAAATGTTTTCGGGGTCTGAGTTGGTTTTGCCTTCTTCCTTCCCAATTTTTGTATTCTGATGCAATACAATCAAAATTTTGGACAGAGTAGCCATTATGAAAGAAAAAAAAAAAAACAGCAAATTTAGCATTCAGGATTAGAAATCCATAGGCAACACAACCAAGGTGAGATTCTGTGTTTTGGAAAATGACATGGAACGCTTCTGTTGAGGTGACAGATTCTAAT
The DNA here is from genome assembly GCF_964237555.1 of Oryctolagus cuniculus. Classification (NCBI taxonomy): domain Eukaryota; kingdom Metazoa; phylum Chordata; class Mammalia; order Lagomorpha; family Leporidae; genus Oryctolagus; species Oryctolagus cuniculus. The sequence goes on along the minus strand of NW_027208227.1, from coordinate 118,984 downwards.
TCCCTCCAAATTGAGTGTGAGAGCGAACTTGAGGTGAATTCAATCAGAATTCCAAAGTCAGTCTGTGGAAGGGGGAGATGAATCTGGAAACAGCCACTTTCTTTGTGTCTAAATCCTGCCAAATATCACAAAGGACTCTTGCATTTCTTTGGCTTTTTTCTCTTTTTTCTTATTTATCATGGTTTGTAATGAATTTTCTGATGTGAGCTTTGGTTTTGAGGCTGGCATATTGAGTTCAGGGCACAAGAGGAAGGTTCTTTTTCAATCAGGGCACAGTTGTTGGCTTGCTCCACTTCTGGCTTGCTGTCATTGTTTTGGGTGCCTCAGCTGATTTGTGGTTTCTTGTGTGGCAATTTACTAAATGATTTCGGGGTCTGAGTTGGTTTTGTCTTCTTCCTTCCCAAATTTTGTATTCTGATGCAATACAAGCAAGATTTTGGGCAGGGTAGCCATTATGAAAGAAAAAAAAAAAAACACAGCAAATTGACCTTTCAGGATTAGAAATCCATAGGCAACACAACCAAGATGAGATTCGGTGTTTTGGAAAATGACATGGAACGCTTCTGCTGAGGTGACAGATTCTAATTCCCTCCAAATGGAGTGTGAGAGCGATTTTGAGGTGAATTCAATCAGAATTCAAAGTCGGTCTGTGGAAGGGGGGGATGAATCTGGAAACAGCCAGTTTCTTTGTGTCTAAATCCTGCCAAATATCACAAAGGACTCTTGCATTTCTTTGGCTTTTTCACATTTCCCTTATTTATCATGGTTTGTAATGAATTTTCTGATGTGAGCTTTGGTTTTGAGGCTGGCATATTGAGTTCAGGGCACAAGAGGAAGGTTCTTTTTCAATGAGGGCACAGCTGTTGGCTTGCTCCACTTCTGGCTTGCTGTCATTGTTTTGGGTGCCTCAGCCGATTTCTGGTTTCTTGAGTGCCAATTTCCTAAATGTTTTCTGGGTCTGAGTCGGTTTTGCCTTCTTATTCCCAAATTTTGTATTCTGATGCAATACAAGCAAGATTTTGGAGAGTAGCCATTATGAAAGAAAGAAAAAAAAAAAACACAGCGCATTGCCCTTTCAGGATTAGAAATCTACAGGCAACACGACCAAGATGAGTTTCTGTGTTTTGGAAAATGACATAGAACGCTTCTCCTGAGGGGACAGATTCTAATTCCCTCCCAAATGAGTGTGAGTGCGATTTTGAGGTGAATTCAATCAGAATTCCAAAGTCAGTCTGTGGAAGGGGGGGATGAATCTGGAAACAGCCAGTTTCTTTGTGTCTAAATCCTGCCAAATATCACAAAGGACTCTTGCATTTCTTTGGCTTTTTCACATTTCCCTAATTTATCATGGTTTGTAATGAATTTTCTGATGTGAGCTTTGGTTTTGAGGCTGCAATATAGAGTTCAGGGCACCTGAGGAATGGTCTTTTTCAAACAGGGCACAGCTGTTGGTGTGCTCCAATTCTGGCTATTGTCTTTGTTTTGGGTGCCTCGGCTGAAATTTGGTTTCTTGAGTTTCACTGTGATTTTCAGGTTAATTCAGTCAGAATTCCACAGGCTGTCAGCTGGAGGGGTGGATGTATCTGGGAACAGCCGGTTTCCTAGCGACTAAATCAAGCCCTATATCATTATGGATTCTTGCATTTTTTTCGCTTTTTTCTCTTTTTTCTTATTTATCATGGTTTGTAATGAATTTTCTGATGTGAGCTTTGGTTTTGAGGCTGGCATATTGAGTTCAGGGCACAAGAGGAAGGTTGTTTTTCAATCAGGGCACAGCTGTTGGCTTGCTCCACTTCTGGATTGCTGTCATTGTTTTGAGTGCCTCAGCCGATTTGTGGTTTCTTGTGTGGCAATTTCCCAAATGTTTTCAGGGTCTGAGTTGGCTTTGCCTTCTTCCTTCCCAAATTTTGTATTCTGATGCAATGCAAAGAAGAGTTTGTACAGAATAGCCATTATGAAAGAAAAAACACAACAAATAGGCATTTGAAGCTTAGAAATCTACAGGTAACATGACCAAGGTGAGTTTTTGTGTTTTGGAAAATAAAATGGAACACTTTGGCTGAGGTGACAGATATTAATTGCCTCCAAACTGAGTTTCACTGTGATTTTCAGGTTAATTCAGTCAGAATTCCACAGGCTGTCAGCTGGAGGGGTGGATGAATCTGGGAACAGCCGGTTTCCTAGCGACTAAATCAAGCCCTATATCATTATGGATTCTTGCATTTTTTTGGCTTTTTTCTCTTTTTTCTTATTTATCATGGTTTGTAATGAATTTTCTGATGTGAGCTTTGGTTTTGAGGCTGGCATATTGAGTTCAGGGTACAAGAGGAAGGTTCTTTTTCAATCAGGGCACAGCTGTTGGCTTGCTCCACTTCTGCCTTGCTGTCATTGTTTTGGGTGCCTCAGCTGATTTGTGGTTTCTTGTGTGGCAATTTCCTAAATGTTTTCGGGGTCTGAGTTGGTTTTGCCTTCTTCCTTCCCAATTTTTGTATTCTGATGCAATACAAGCAAGATTTTGGACAGAGTAGCCATTATGCAAGAAAAAAAAAAAAACACAGCAAATTGACCTTTCAGGATTAGAAATCCATAGGCAACACAACCAAGGTGAGATTCTGTGTTTTGGAAAATGACATGGAACGCTTCTGCTGAGGGGACAGATTCTAATGCCCTCCAAATGGAGTGTGAGAGCGATTTTGAGGTGAATTCAATCAGAATTCCAAAGTCGGTCTGTGGAAGGGGGGGATGAATCTGGAAACAGCCAGTTTCTTTGTGTCTAAATCCTGCCAAATATCACAAAGGACTCTTGCATTTCTTTGGCTTTTTCACATTTCCCTTATTTATCATGGTTTGTAATTAATTTTCTGATGTGAGCTTTGGTTTTGAGTCTGGCATATTGAGTTCAGGGCACAAGAGGAAGGTTCTTTTTCAATCAGGGCACAGCTGTTGGCTTGCTCCACTTCTGGCTTGCTGTCATTGTTTTGGGTGCCTCAGCCGATTTGTGGTTTCTTGAGTGCCAATTTCCTAAATGTTTTCTGGGTCTGAGTCGGTTTTGCCTTCTTATTCCCAAATTTTGTATTCTGATGCAATACAAGCAAGATTTTGGAGAGTAGCCATTATGAAAGAAAAAAAAAAAACACAGCGCATTGCCCTTTCAGGATTAGAAATCTACAGGCAACACGACCAAGATGAGTTTCTGTGTTTTGGAAAATGACATAGAACGCTTCTGCTGAGGGGACAGATTGTAATTCCCTCCAAATGGAGTGTGAGAGCGATTTTGAGGTGAATTCAATCAGAATTCCAAAGTCAGTCTGTGGAAGGGGGGGATGAATCTGGAAACAGCCAGTTTCTTTGTGTCTAAATCCAGCCAAATATCACAAAGGACTCTTGCATTTCTTTGGCTTTTTCACATTTCCCTTATTTATCATGGTTTGTAATGAATTTTCTGAAGTGAGCTTTGGTTTTCAGACTGCAATATAGAGTTCAGGGCACCTGAGGAATGGTCTTTTTCAAACAAGGCACAGCTGTTGGTGTGCTCCAATTCTGGCTATTGTCTTTGTTTTGGGTGCCTCAGCTGAAATTTGGTTTCTTGAGTTTCACTGCGATTGTCAGGTTAATTCAGTCAGAATTCCACAGGCAGTCAGCTTTAGTGGTGGATGAATCTGGGAACAGCCGGTTTCCTTGCAACTAAATCAAACCCAATATCATTATGGATTCTTGCATTTCTTTGGCTTTTTTCTCTTTTTTCTTATTTATCATGGTTTGTAATGAATTTTCTGATGTGAGCTTTGGTTTTGAGGCTGGCATATTGAGTTCAGGGCACAAGAGGAAGGTTGTTTTTCAATCAGGGCACAGCTGTTGGCTTGCTCCACTTCTGGATTGCTGTCATTGTTTTGAGTGCCTCAGCCGATTTGTGGTTTCTTGTGTGGCAATTTCCCAAATGTTTTCAGGGTCTGAGTTGGCTTTGCCTTCTTCCTTCCCAAATTTTGTATTCTGATGCAATGCAAAGAAGAGTTTGTACAGAATAGCCATTATGAAAGAAAAAACACAACAAATAGGCGTTTGAAGCTTAGAAATCTACAGGTAACATGACCAAGGTGAGTTTTTGTGTTTTGGAAAATCAAATGGAACACTTTGGCTGAGGTGACAGATATTAATTGCCTCCAAACTGAGTTTCACTGTGATTTTCATGTTAATTCAGTCAGAATTCCACAGGCTGTCAGCTGGAGGGGTGGATGAATCTGGGAACAGCCGGTTTCCTAGCGACTAAATCAAGCCCTATATCATTATGGATTCTTGCATTTTTTTCGCTTTTTTCTCTTTTTTCTTATTTATCATGGTTTGTAATGAATTTTCTGATGTGAGCTTTGGTTTTGAGGCTGGCATATTGAGTTCAGGGCACAAGAGGAAGGTTCTTTTTCAATCAGGGCACAGCTGTTGGCTTGCTCCACTTCTGGCTTGCTGTCATTGTTTTGGGTGCCTCAGCTGATTTGTGGTTTCTTGTGTGGCAATTTCCTAAATGTTTTCGGGGTCTGAGTTGGTTTTGCCTTCTTCCTTCCCAATTTTTGTATTCTGATGCAATACAAGCAAGATTTTGGACAGAGTAGCCATTATGCAAGAAAAAAAAAAAACACAGCAAATTGACCTTTCAGGATTAGAAATCCATAGGCAACACAACCAAGGTGAGATTCTGTGTTTTGGAAAATGACATGGAACGCTTCTGCTGAGGGGACAGATTCTAATGCCCTCCAAATGGAGTGTGAGAGTGATTTTGAGGTGAATTCAATCAGAATTCAAAGTCGGTCTGTGGAAGGGGGGGATGAATCTGGAAACAGCCAGTTTCTTTGTGTCTAAATCCTGCCAAATATCACAAAGGACTCTTGCATTTCTTTGGCTTTTTCACATTTCCCTTATTTATCATGGTTTGTAATGAATTTTCTGATGTGAGCTTTGGTTTTGAGGCTGGCATATTGAGTTCAGGGCACAAGAGGAAGGTTCTTTTTCAATGAGGGCACAGCTGTTGGCTTGCTCCACTTCTGGCTTGCTGTCATTGTTTTGGGTGCCTCAGCCGATTTCTGGTTTCTTGAGTGCCAATTTCCTAAATGTTTTCTGGGTCTGACTCGGTTTTGCCTTCTTATTCCCAAATTTTGTATTCTGATGCAATACAAGCAAGATTTTGGAGAGTAGCCATTATGAAAGAAAGAAAAAAAAAAAAAAACACAGCGCATTGCCCTTTCAGGATTAGAAATCTACAGGCAACACGACCAAGATGAGTTTCTGTGTTTTGGAAAATGACATAGAACGCTTCTCCTGAGGGGACAGATTCTAATTCCCTCCCAAATGAGTGTGAGTGCGATTTTGAGGTGAATTCAATCAGAATTCCAAAGTCAGTCTGTGGAAGGGGGGGATGAATCTGGAAACAGCCAGTTTCTTTGTGTCTAAATCCAGCCAAATATCACAAAGGACTCTTGCATTTCTTTGGCTTTTTCACATTTCCCTAATTTATCATGGTTTGTAATGAATTTTCTGATGTGAGCTTTGGTTTTGAGGCTGCAATATAGAGTTCAGGGCACCTGAGGAATGGTCTTTTTCAAACAGGGCACAGCTGTTGGTGTGCTCCAATTCTGGCTATTGTCTTTGTTTTGGGTGCCTCAGCTGAAATTTGGTTTCTTGAGTTTCACTGCGATTGTCAGGTTAATTCAGTCAGAATTCCACAGGCAGTCAGCTTTAGTGGTGGATGAATCTGGGAACAGCCGGTTTCCTTGCAACTAAATCAAACCCAATATCATTATGGATTCTTGCATTTCTTTGGCTTTTTTCTCTTTTTTCTTATTTATCATGGTTTGTAATGAATTTTCTGATGTGAGCTTTGGTTTTGAGGCTGGCATATTGAGTTCAGGGCACAAGAGGAAGGTTGTTTTTCAATCAGGGCACAGCTGTTGGCTTGCTCCACTTCTGGCTTGCTGTCATTGTTTTGAGTGCCTCAGCCGATTTGTGGTTTCTTGTGTGGCAATTTCCCAAATGTTTTCAGGGTCTGAGTTGGCTTTGCCTTCTTCCTTCCCAAATTTTGTATTCTGATGCAATGCAAAGAAGAGTTTGTACAGAATAGCCATTATGAAAGAAAAAACACAACAAATAGGCATTTGAAGCTTAGAAATCTACAGGTAACATGACCAAGGTGAGTTTTTGTGTTTTGGAAAATAAAATGGAACACTTTGGCTGAGGTGACAGATATTAATTGCCTCCAAACTGAGTTTCACTGTGATTTTCAGGTTAATTCAGTCAGAATTCCACAGGCTGTCAGCTGGAGGGGTGGATGTATCTGGGAACAGCCGGTTTCCTAGCGACTAAATCAAGCCCTATATCATTATGGATTCTTGCATTTTTTTCGCTTTTTTCTCTTTTTTCTTATTTATCATGGTTTGTAATGAATTTTCTGATGTGAGCTTTGGTTTTGAGGCTGGCATATTGAGTTCAGGGCACAAGAGGAAGGTTGTTTTTCAATCAGGGCACAGCTGTTGGCTTGCTCCACTTCTGGCTTGCTGTCATTGTTTTGAGTGCCTCAGCCGATTTGTGGTTTCTTGTGTGGCAATTTCCCAAATGTTTTCAGGGTCTGAGTTGGCTTTGCCTTCTTCCTTCCCAAATTTTGTATTCTGATGCAATGCAAAGAAGAGTTTGTACAGAATAGCCATTATGAAAGAAAAAACACAACAAATAGGCATTTGAAGCTTAGAAATCTACAGGTAACATGACCAAGGTGAGTTTTTGTGTTTTGGAAAATAAAATGGAACACTTTGGCTGAGGTGACAGATATTAATTGCCTCCAAACTGAGTTTCACTGTGATTTTCAGGTTAATTCAGTCAGAATTCCACAGGCTGTCAGCTGGAGGGGTGGATGTATCTGGGAACAGCCGGTTTCCTAGCGACTAAATCAAGCCCTATATCATTATGGATTCTTGCATTTTTTTGGCTTTTTTCTCTTTTTTCTTATTTATCATGGTTTGTAATGAATTTTCTGATGTGAGCTTTGGTTTTGAGGCTGGCATATTGAGTTCAGGGTACAAGAGGAAGGTTCTTTTTCAATCAGGGCACAGCTGTTGGCTTGCTCCACTTCTGCCTTGCTGTCATTGTTTTGGGTGCCTCAGCTGATTTGTGGTTTCTTGTGTGGCAATTTCCTAAATGTTTTCGGGGTCTGAGTTGGTTTTGCCTTCTTCCTTCCCAATTTTTGTATTCTGATGCAATACAAGCAAGATTTTGGACAGAGTAGCCATTATGCAAGAAAAAAAAAAAACACAGCAAATTGACCTTTCAGGATTAGAAATCCATAGGCAACACAACCAAGGTGAGATTCTGTGTTTTGGAAAATGACATGGAACGCTTCTGCTGAGGGGACAGATTCTAATGCCCTCCAAATGGAGTGTGAGAGCGATTTTGAGGTGAATTCAATCAGAATTCCAAAGTCGGTCTGTGGAAGGGGGGGATGAATCTGGAAACAGCCAGTTTCTTTGTGTCTAAATCCTGCCAAATATCACAAAGGACTCTTGCATTTCTTTGGCTTTTTCACATTTCCCTTATTTATCATGGTTTGTAATTAATTTTCTGATGTGAGCTTTGGTTTTGAGTCTGGCATATTGAGTTCAGGGCACAAGAGGAAGGTTCTTTTTCAATCAGGGCACAGCTGTTGGCTTGCTCCACTTCTGGCTTGCTGTCATTGTTTTGGGTGCCTCAGCCGATTTGTGGTTTCTTGAGTGCCAATTTCCTAAATGTTTTCTGGGTCTGAGTCGGTTTTGCCTTCTTATTCCCAAATTTTGTATTCTGATGCAATACAAGCAAGATTTTGGAGAGTAGCCATTATGAAAGAAAAAAAAAAAAACACAGCGCATTGCCCTTTCAGGATTAGAAATCTACAGGCAACACGACCAAGATGAGTTTCTGTGTTTTGGAAAATGACATAGAACGCTTCTGCTGAGGGGACAGATTGTAATTCCCTCCAAATGGAGTGTGAGAGCGATTTTGAGGTGAATTCAATCAGAATTCCAAAGTCAGTCTGTGGAAGGGGGGGATGAATCTGGAAACAGCCAGTTTCTTTGTGTCTAAATCCAGCCAAATATCACAAAGGACTCTTGCATTTCTTTGGCTTTTTCACATTTCCCTTATTTATCATGGTTTGTAATGAATTTTCTGAAGTGAGCTTTGGTTTTCAGACTGCAATATAGAGTTCAGTGCACCTGAGGAATGGTCTTTTTCAAACAGGGCACAGCTGTTGGTGTGCTCCAATTCTGGCTATTGTCTTTGTTTTGGGTGCCTCAGCTGAAATTTGGTTTCTTGAGTTTCACTGCGATTGTCAGGTTAATTCAGTCAGAATTCCACAGGCAGTCAGCTTTAGTGGTGGATGAATCTGGGAACAGCCGGTTTCCTTGCAACTAAATCAAACCCAATATCATTATGGATTCTTGCATTTCTTTGGCTTTTTTCTCTTTTTTCTTATTTATCATGGTTTGTAATGAATTTTCTGATGTGAGCTTTGGTTTTGAGGCTGGCATATTGAGTTCAGGGCACAAGAGGAAGGTTGTTTTTCAATCAGGGCACAGCTGTTGGCTTGCTCCACTTCTGGCTTGCTGTCATTGTTTTGAGTGCCTCAGCCGATTTGTGGTTTCTTGTGTGGCAATTTCCCAAATGTTTTCAGGGTCTGAGTTGGCTTTGCCTTCTTCCTTCCCAAATTTTGTATTCTGATGCAATGCAAAGAAGAGTTTGTACAGAATAGCCATTATGAAAGAAAAAACACAACAAATAGGCGTTTGAAGCTTAGAAATCTACAGGTAACATGACCAAGGTGAGTTTTTGTGTTTTGGAAAATCAAATGGAACACTTTGGCTGAGGTGACAGATATTAATTGCCTCCAAACTGAGTTTCACTGTGATTTTCAGGTTAATTCAGTCAGAATTCCACAGGCTGTCAGCTGGAGGGGTGGATGAATCCGGGAACAGCCGGTTTCCTAGCGACTAAATCAAGCCCTATATCATTATGGATTCTTGCATTTTTTTCGCTTTTTTCTCTTTTTTCTTATTTATCATGGTTTGTAATGAATTTTCTGATGTGAGCTTTGGTTTTGAGGCTGGCATATTGAGTTCAGGGCACAAGAGGAAGGTTCTTTTTCAATCAGGGCACAGCTGTTGGCTTGCTCCACTTCTGGCTTGCTGTCATTGTTTTGGGTGCCTCAGCTGATTTGTGGTTTCTTGTGTGGCAATTTCCTAAATGTTTTCGGGGTCTGAGTTGGTTTTGCCTTCTTCCTTCCCAATTTTTGTATTCTGATGCAATACAAGCAAGATTTTGGACAGAGTAGCCATTATGAAAGAAAAAAAAAAAACACAGCAAATTGACCTTTCAGGATTAGAAATCCATAGGCAACTCAACCAAGGTGAGATTCTGTGTTTTGGAAAATGACATGGAACGCTTCTGCTGAGGTAACAGATTCTAATGCCCTCCAAATGGAGTGTGAGAGCGATCTTGAGGTGAATTCAATCAGAATTCCAAAGTCGGTCTGTGGAAGGGGGGGATGAATATGGAAACAGCCAGTTTCTTTGTGTCTAAATCCTGCCAAATATCACAAAGGACTCTTGCATTTCTTTGGCTTTTTCACATTTCCCTTATTTATCATGGTTTGTAATGAATTTTCTGATGTGAGCTTTGGTTTTGAGGCTGGCATATTGAGTTCAGGGCACAAGAGGAAGGTTCTTTTTCAATCAGGGCACAGCTGTTGGCTTGCTCCAATTCTGGCTTGCTGTCATTGTTTTGGGTGCCTCAGCCGATTTGTGGTTTCTTGAGTGCCAATTTCCTAAATGTTTTCTGGGTCTGAGTCGGTTTTGCCTTCTTATTCCCAAATTTTGTATTCTGATGCAATACAAGCAATATTTTGGAGAGTAGCCATTATGAAAGAAAAAAAAAAAAAGCACATTGCCCTTTCAGGATTAGAAATCTACAGGAAACACGACCAAGATGAGTTTCTGTGTTTTGGAAAATGACATAGAACGCTTCTGCTGAGGGGACAGATTCTAATTCCCTCCCAAATGAGTGTGAGTGCGATTTTGAGGTGAATTCAATCAGAATTCCAAAGTCAGTCTGTGGAAGGGGGGGAAGAATCTGGAAACAGCCAGTTTCCTTGTGTCTAAATCCAGCCAAATATCACAAAGTGCTCTTGCATTTCTTTGGCTTTTTTCTCTTTTTTCTTATTTATCATGGTTTGTAATTAATTTTCTCATGTGAGCTTTGGTTTTGAGGCTGGCATATTGAGTTCAGGGCAGAAGAGGATGGTTCTTTTTCAATCAGGGCACAGCTGTTGGCTGGCTGCTGTTCTTGCTTGCTGTCCTTATTTTGAGTACTTCAGCAGATTTGTGGTTTCTTGTGTGGCAATTTCCCAAATGTTTTCTGGGTCTGAGTTGGCTTTGCCTTCTTCCTTCCCAAATTTTGTATTCTGATGCAATGCAAAGAAGAGTTTGTACAGAATAGCCATTATGAAATAAAAAACACAACAAATAGGCGTTTGAAGCTTAGAAATCTTCAGGTAACATAACCAAGGTGAGTTTTTGTGTTTATGAAAATAAAATGGAACACTTTGGCTGAGGTGACAGATATTAATTGCCTCCAAACTGAGTTTCACTGTGATTTTCAGGTTAATTCAGTCAGAATTCCACAGGCAGTCAGCTGGAGGGGTGGATGAATCCGGGAACAGCCGGTTTCCTTGTGACTAAATCAAGCCTTATATCATTATGGATTCTTGCATTTTTTTGGCTTTTTTCTCTTTTGTCGTATTTATCATGGTTTGTAATGAATTTTCTGATGTGAGCTTTGGTTTTGAGGCTGGCATATTGAGTTCAGGCACAAGAGGAAGGTTCTTTTTCAATCAGGGCACAGCTGTTGGCTTGCTCCACTTCTGGCTTGCTGTCATTGTTTTGGGTGTCTCAGCTGATTTGTGGTTTCTTGAGTGCCAATTTCCTAAATGTTTTCTGGGTCTGAGTCGGTTTTGCCTACTTATTCCCAAATTTTGTATTCTGATGCAATACAAGCAAGATTTTGGAGAGTAGCCATTATGAAAGAAAAAAAAAAAAAACACAGCAAATTGCCCTTTCAGGATTAGAAATCTACAGGCAACACGCCCAAGATGAGTTTCTGTGTTTTGGAAAAAGTCATGGAACCCTTCTGCTGAGGGGACAGATTTTAATTCACTCCAAATTGAGTGTGAGTGCGATTTTGAGGTGAATTCAATCAGAATTCCAAAGTCAGTCTGTGGAAGGTTGGGATGAATCTGGAAACAGCCAGTTTCCTTTTATCTGAATCCCGCCAAATATCAAAAAGAACTCTTGCATTTCTTTGGCTTTTCACATTTCCCTTATTTATCATGGTTTGTAATGAATTTTCTGATGTGAGCTTTGGTTTTGAGGCTGCAATATAGAGTTCAGGGCACCAGAGGAATGGTCTTTTTCAAACAGGGCACAGTTGTTGGCTTGCTCCAATTCTGGCTATTGTCTTTGTTTTGGGTGCCTCAGCTGATATTTGGTTTCTTGAGTTTCACTGCGATTGTCAGGTTAATTCAGTCAGAATTCCACAGGCAGTCAGCTTTAGTGGTGGATGAATCTGGGAACAGCCGGTTTCCTTGCAACTAAATCAAACCCAATATCATTATGGACTCTTGCATTTCTTTGGCTTTTTTCTCTTTTTTCTTATTTATCATGGTTTGTAATGAATTTTCTGATGTGAGCTTTGGTTTAGAGGCTGCAATATGCAGTTCAGGGAACCGGAGGAGGGTCTTTTTCAATCAGGGCACAGCTGTTGGCTTGCTCCACTTCTGGCTTGCTGTCATTGTTTTGGGTGCCTCAGCCGATTTGTGGTTTCTTGAGTGCCAATTTCCTAAATGTTTTCTGGGTCTGAGTCGGTTTTGCCTTCCCAAATTATTTCCAAATTTTGTATTTTGATGGAATACAAGAAAGATTTTGGAGAGTAGCCATTATGAAAGAAAAAAAAAAAACACAGCGAATTGCCCTTTCAGGATTATAAATCTACAGGCTACACGACGAAGATGAGTTTCTGTGTTTTGGAAAATGACATAGAACCCTTCTGCTGAGGGGACAGATTCTAATTCCCTCCAAATTGAGTGTGAGTGCGATTTTGAGGTGAATTCAATCAGAATTCCAAAGTCAGTCTGTGGAAGGGGGGTATGAATCTGGAAACAGCCAGTTTCCTTGTATCTGAATCCAGCCAAATATCAAAAAGGACTCTTGCATTTCTTTGGCTTTTTCACATTTCCCTGATTTATCATGGTTTGTAATGAATTTTCTGATGTGAGCTTGGTTTTGAGGCTGCAATATTGAGTTCAGGGTACTGGAGGACCTGTCTTTTTCAAAGAGGGTACAGTTGTTGGCTTGCTGCAATTCTGGCTTGCTGTCATTGTTTTGGGTTCCTCAGCCAATTTGTGGTTTCCTGTGTGGCAATTTCCTAAATGTTCTCTGGGTCTGAGTTGGCTTTGCCTTCTTCCTTCCCAAATTTTGTATTCCGATGCAATTTAAGCGAGATTTCCGACAGAGTAGCCATTATGAAATAAAAAACACAACTAATAGGCGTTTGAAGCTTAGAAATAAACAGGTAACATGACCAAGGTGAGTTTTTGTGTTTTGGAAAATCAAATGGAACACTTTGGCTGAGGTGACAGATATTAATTGCCTCCAAACTGAGTTTCACTGCGATTTTCAGGTTAATTCATTCAGAATTCCACAGGCAGCAGCTGGAGGGGTGGATGAATCCGTGAACAGCTGGTTTCCTAGCGACTAAATCAAGCCCTATATCATCATGGATTCTTGCATTTTTTGGCTTTTTTCTCTTTTTTCTTATTTATCATGGTTTGTAATGAATTTTCTGATGTGAGCTTTGGTTTTGAGGCTGGCATATTGAGTTCAGGGTACAAGAGGAAGGTTCTTTTTCAATCAGGGCACAGCTGTTGGCTTGCTCCAATTCTGGCTTGCTGTCATTGTTTTGGGTGCCTCAGCTGATTTGTGGTTTCTTGTGTGGCAATTTCCTAAATGTTCTCTGGGTCTGATTTGGTGTTGCCTTCTTCCTTCCCAAATTTTGTATTCTGATGCAATACAAGCAAGATTTTGGACAGAGTAGCCATTATGAAATAAAAAACACAACAAATAGGTGTTTGAAGCATACAAATCTAAAGGTAACATGACCAAGTTGTTTTTGTGTTTTGGAAAATGAAATGGAACATTTTGGCTGAGGTGACAGATATTAATTGCCTCCAAACTCAGTTTCACTGCGATTTTCAGGTTAATTCAGTTAATTCAGTTAGGATTCCACAGGCTTGCATTTCTTCAGCTTTTTCACATTTCCCTTATTTATCATGGTTTGTATGAATTTTCTGGTGTGAGCTTAGATTTGAGGCTGGCATATTGAGTTCAGGGCACAAGAGGAAGGTTCTTTTTCAATCAGGGCACAGCTGTTGGCTTGCTCCACTTCTGGCTTGCTGTCATTGTTTTGGGTGCCTCAGCTGATTTGTGGTTTCTTGTGTGGCAATTTCCTAAATGTTTTCGGGTTCTGAGTTGGTTTTGCATTCTTCCTTCCCAATTTTTGTATTCTGATGCAATACAAGCAAGATTTTGGACAGAGTAGCCATTATGAAAGAAAAAAAAAAAAAAACACAGCAAATTGACCTTTCGGGATTAGAAATCCATAGGCAACACAACCAAGGAGAGATTCTGTGTTTTGGAAAATGACATGGAACGCTTCTGCTGAGGTGACAGATTCTAATGCCCTCCAAATGGAGTGTGAGAGCGATCTTGAGGTGAATTCAATCAGAATTCCAAAGTCAGTCTGTGGAAGGGGGGGATGAATCTGGAAACAGCCAGTTTCTTTGTGTCTAAATCCTGCCAAATATCACAAAGGACTCTTGCATTTCTTTGGCTTTTTCACATTTCCCTTATTTATCATGGTTTGTAATGAATTTTCTGATGTGAGCTTTGGTTTTGAGGCTGGCATTTTGAGTTCAGGGCACCGGAGGAATGGTCTTTTTCAAACAGGGCACAGCTGTTGGCCTGCTCCAATTCTGGCTATTGTCTTTGTTTTGAGTGCCTCAGCTGATATTTGGTTTCTTGAGTTTCACTGAGATTGTCAGGTTAATTCAGTCAGAATTCCACAGGCAGTCAGCTTTAGTGGTGGATGAATCCAGGAACAGCCGGTTTCCTAGCGACTAAATCAAGCCCTATATCATTATGGATTCTTGCATTTCTTTGGCTTTTTTCTCTTTTTTCTTATTTATCATGGCTTGTAATGAATTTTCTGATGTGAGCTTTGGTTTTAAGGCTGGCATATTGAGTTCAGGGCACAAGAGGAAGGTTCTTTTTCAATCAGGGCACAGCTGTTGGCTTGCTCCACTTCTGGCTTGCTGTCATTGTTTTGGGTGCCTCAGTGACTTTTGGCTTCTTGAGCGGTAATTTCCTAAATGTTTTCTGGGTCTGAGTTGGCTTTGCCTTCTTCCTTCCCAAATTTTGTATTCTGATGCAATACAAACAAGAGTTTGGACAGAGTAGCCATTATGAAATAAAACACACAAGAAATAGGATGTTGAAACTTAGACATCTACAGGTAAAACAACCAAGGTGAGTTTTTCTGTTTTGGAAAATCAAATGGAACACTTTGGCTGAGGTGACAGATATTAATTGCCTCCAAACTGAGTTTCACTGTGATTTTCAGGTTAATTCAGTCAGAATTCCACAGGCCGTCAGCTTGAGGGGCGAATGAATCCGGGAACAGCCGGTTTCCTTGCGACTAAATCAAGCCCAATATAATTAGGGATTCTTGCATTTCTTTGGCTTTTTTCTCATTTTTCTTATGTATCATGGTTTGTAATGAATTTTCTGATGTGAGCTTTGGTTTTGAGGCTGGCATATTGAGTTCAGGGCACAAGAGGAAGGTTCTTTTTCCATCAGGGCACAGCTGTTGGCTTGCTCCAATTCTGGCTTGCTGTCATTGTTTTGGGTGCCTCAGCTGACTTTTGGTTTCTTGAGTGAAAATTTCCTAAATGTTTTCTGGGTCAGAGTTGCTTTTGCCTTCTCCCTTTTGAAATTTTGCATTCTGACACAATACAAACAAGAGTTTGGGCAAAGTAGCCATTATGAAATAAACAACACAACAAATTGCGTTTGAAGCTTAGAAATCTGCAGGTAGCATGACCAAGGTGAGTTTTTGTGTATTGGAAAGTAAAGTGGAACACTTTGGCTGAGGTGACAGATATTAATTGCCTCCAAACCGAGTTTCACTGCGATTTTCATGTTAATTCAGTCAGAAACCACAGACACTCAGCTGGGAGTTGTTGATGAATCTGCAACCAGCCAGCAATAAGAGAATAAATCAAGCCCAATATCACTAAGAACTCCTGCATTTCTTTGGCTTTTTTCTGATTTTTCTTATTTATCATGGTTTGTAATGAATTTTCTCATGTGAGCTTTGGTTTTGAGGCTGGCATATTGAGTTCAGGGCACAAGAGGAAGGTTCTTTTTCAATCAGGGCACAGCTGTTGGCGTGTTCTAATTCTGGCATCCTGACATTTTTTTTGGTGCCTCAGCTGATTTGTGATTTCTTGAGCGGCAATTTCCTAAATGTTTTCTGGGTCTGAGTTGGTTTTGCCTTCTTCCTTCCCAAATTTTGTATTCTGACACAATACAAACAAGAGTTTGGCCAGTGCAGCCATTATGAAATAAAAAACACTACACATAGGTGTTTGAAGCTTAGAAATCTACAGATAACACGACCAAGGTGAGTTTTTGTGTTATGGAAAATAAAATGGAACACTTTGGCTGAGGTGACAGATAGTAATTGCCTCCAAACTGAGTTTCACTGCGATTTTCAGGTGAATTCAGTCAGAATTCCACAGGCAGTCAGCTGGAGGGGTGGATGAATCCGGGCACAGCCCGTTTCCTTGCGACTAAATCCAGCTCAATATCATTATGGATTCTTGCATTTCTTGGCTTTTTTCTCATTTTTCTTATGTATCGTGGTTTGTAATGAATTTCCTGATGTCAGCTTTGGTTTTGAGGCTGGAATATGGAGTTCAGGGTCCCGGAAGAATGGCCTTTTTCAATCAGGACTCAGCTGATTGCCTGCTCCAATTCTGGCTTGCTGTCATGGTTTTGGGTGCCTCAGCTGACTTTTGGTTTCTTGAGTGGCAATTTCCTAAATGTTTTCTGTGTCTGAGTTGGCTTTGCCTTCTTCCTTCCCAAATTTTGTATGTGATGCAATACAAGGAAGATTTTGGACAGAGTAGCCATTATGAAATAAAAAACACAACAAATAGGCGTTTGAAGCTTGGAAATCTATAGGTAACATGACCAAAGTGAGTTTTTTTGTTTTGGAAAATAAAATGGAACACTTTGGCTGAGGTGACAGATATTAATTGTCTCCAAACCGAATTTCACTGCCATTTTGAGGTGAATTCAGTCAGAATCCCTATTCACTCAGCTGGGAGTTGTGGATGAATCTGGAAACAGCTGTTTACTTAGGAATAAATCAAGCCCAATATCACTAAGAAAACTTGCATTTCTTTGGCTTTTTTCTGATTTTTCCTATTTATCATGGTTTGAAAAGAATTTTTTGATGTGAGCTTTGGTTTTGTGGCTGGCATATTGAGTTTAGGGCACAAGAGGAAGGTTCTTTTTCAATCAGGGCACAGCTGTTGGCGTGCTCCAATTCTGCTTGCTGTCATTGTTTTGGGTGCCTCAGCTGATATGTGGATTCTTTTTCTGCAGTTTCCTAAATGTTTTCTGGTTCTGATCGGATTTGCCTTCTTATTCCCAAATTTTGTATTCTGACGCAATACAAGCAAGATTTTGGACAGAGTAGCCATTATGAAAGAAAAAAAAAAAACACAGTAAATTGCCCTTTCAGGATTAGAAATCTACAGGCAACACGACCAAGATGAGTTTCTGTGTCTTGGAAATTCACATGGAACACTTCTGCTGAGGGGACAGATACTAATTCCCTCCAAATTGAGTGTGAGTGCGATTTTGAGGTGAATTGAGTCAGAATTCCAAAGTCAGTCTGTGGAAGGGGGGGATGAATCCAGAAACAGCCTGTTTCCTTCTGTCTAAATCCAGCCAAATACCACAAAGGACTCTTGAATTACTTTGGCTTTCTCAGATTTCCCTTATTTATCATTGTTTGTAATGATTATTTTTTGTGAGCTTTGGTTTTGAGGCTGGAAGATGGAGTTCAGGGCACTGGATTAATGGTTTTGTTCAATCAGGGCACAGCTGTTGGCTTGCTCCAATTCTGGCTTGCTGTCATTGTTTTGGGTGCCTCAGCCGATTTGTGGTTTCTTGAGCGGTAATTTGCTAAATATTTTCTGGGTCTGAGTCGGTTTTACCTTCTTCCTTCCCAAATTTTGTATTCTGATGCAATACAAGCAAGATTTTGACAGAGTAGCCATTATGAAAGAAAAAATAACACAGCAAATTGCCCTTTCAGGATTAGAAATCCATAGGCAACACAACCAAGATGAGATTCTGTGTTTTGGAAAATTACATGGAACGCTTCTGCTGAGGTGACAGATTCTAATGCCCTCCAAATGGAGTGTGAGAGCGATTTTGAGGTGAATTCAATCAGAATTCCAAAGTCAGTCTGTGGAAGGGGGGGATGAATCTGGAAACAGCCAGTTTCTTTGTGTCTAAATCCTGCCAAATATCACAAAGTACTCTTGCATTTCTTTGGCTTTTTCACATTTCCCTTATTTATCATGGTTTGTAATGAATTTTCTGATGTGAGCTTTGGTTTTGAGGCTGGCATTTTGAGTTCAGGGCACCGGAGGAATGGTCTTTTTCAAACAGGGCACAGCTGTTGGCCTGCTCCAATTCTGGCTATTGTCTTTGTTTTGGGTGCCTCAGCTGAAATTTGGTTTCTTGAGTTTCACTGCGATTGTCAGGTTAATTCAGTCAGAATTCCACAGGCAGTCAGCTTTAGTGGTGGATGAATCTGGGAACAGCCGGTTTCCTTGCAACTAAATCAAACCCAATATCATTATGGATTCTTGCATTTCTTTGGCTTTTTTCTCTTTTTTCTTATTTATCATGGTTTGTAATGAATTTTCTGATGTGAGCTTTGGTTTTGAGGCTGCAATATGGAGTTCAGGGCACAAGAGGATGGTTCTTTTTCAATCAGGGCACAGCTGTTGGCTTGCTCCACTTCTGGCTTGCTGTCATTGTTTTGAGTGCCTCAGCCGATTTGTGGTTTCTTGTGTGGCAATTTCCCAAATGTTTTCAGGGTCTGAGTTTGCTTTGCCTTCTTCCTTCCCAAATTTTGTATTCTGATGCAATGCAAAGAAGAGTTTGTACAGAATAGCCATTACGAAAGAAAAAACACAACTAATAGGCGTTTGAAGCTTAGAAATCTACAAGTAACACTACCAAGGTGAGTTTTTGTGTTTTGGAAAATCAAATGGAACACTTTGGCTGAGGTGACAGATATTAATTGCCTCCAAACTGAGTTTCACTGTGATTTTCAGGTTAATTCAGTCAGAATTCCACAGGCAGTCAGCTGGAGGGGTAGATGAATCCAGGAACAGCCGGTTTCCTAGCGACTAAATCAAGCCCTATATCATTATGGATTCTTGCATTTCTTTGGCTTTTTTCTCTTTTTTCTTATTTATCATGGCTTGTAATGAATTTTCTGATGTGAGCTTTGGTTTTGAGGCTGGCATATTGAGTTCAGGGCACAAGAGGAAGGTTCTTTTTCAATCAGGGCACAGCTGTTGGCTTGCTCCACTTCTGGCTTGCTGTCATTGTTTTGGGTGCCTCAGTGACTTTTGGCTTCTTGAGCGGCAATTTCCTAAATGTTTTCTGGGTCTGAGTTGGCTTTGCCTTCTTCCTTCCCAAATTTTGTATTCTGATGCAATACAAACAAGAGTTTGGACAGAGTAGCCATTATGAAATAAAACACACAAGAAATAGGATGTTGAAACTTAGACATCTACAGGTAAAACAACCAAGGTGAGTTTTTGTGTTTTGGAAAATCAAATGGAACACTTTGGCTGAGGTGACAGATATTAATTGCCTCCAAACTGAGTTTCACTGCGATTTTCAGGTTAATTCAGTCAGAATTCCACAGGCCGTCAGCTTGAGGGGCGAATGAATCCGGGAACAGCCGGTTTCCTTGCGACTAAATCAAGCCCAATATAATTAGGGATTCTTGCATTTCTTTGGCTTTTTTCTCATTTTTCTTATGTATCATGGTTTGTAATGAATTTTCTGATGTGAGCTTTGGTTTTGAGGCTGGCATATTGAGTTCAGGGCACAAGAGGAAGGTTCTTTTTCAATCAGGGCACAGCTGTTGGCATGCTCCACTTCTGGCTTGCTGTCATTGTTTTGGGTGCCTCAGCTGACTTTTGGTTTCTTGAGTGAAAATTTCCTAAATGTTTTCTGGGTCAGAGTTGCTTTTGCCTTCTCCCTTTGAAATTTTGCATTCTGACACAATACAAACAAGAGTTTGGGCACAGTAGCCATTATGAAATAAACAACACAACAAATTGCGTTTGACTTAGAAATCTGCAGGTAGCATGACCAAGGTGAGTTTTTGTGTATTGGAAAGTAAAGTGGAACACTTTGGCTGAGGTGACAGATATTAATTGCCTCCAAACCGAGTTTCACTGCGATTTTCATGTTAATTCAGTCAGAAACCACAGACACTCAGCTGGGAGTTGTTGATGAATCTGCAACCAGCCAGCAATAAGAGAATAAATCAAGCCCAATATTACTAAGAACTCCTGCATTTCTTTGGCTTTTTTCTCATTTTTCTGATTTATAATGGTTTGTAATGAATTTTCTCATGTGAGCTTTGGTTTTGAGGCTGGCATATTGAGTTCAGGGCACAAGAGGAAGGTTCTTTTTCAATCAGGGCACAGCTGTTGGCGTGTTCTAATTCTGGCATCCTGACATTTTTTTGGGTGCCTCAGCTGATTTGTGATTTCTTGAGCGGCAATTTCCTAAATGTTTTCTGGGTCTGAGTTGGTTTTGCCTTCTTCCTTCCCAAATTTTGTATTCTGACACAATACAAACAAGAGTTTGGCCAGTGCAGCCATTATGAAATAAAAAACACTACACATAGGTGTTTGAAGCTTAGAAATCTACAGATAACACGACCAAGGTGAGTTTTTGTGTTATGGAAAATAAAATGGAACACTTTGGCTGAGGTGACAGATATTAATTGCCTCCAAACTGAGTTTCACTGTGATTTTCAGGTGAATTCAGTCAGAATTCCACAGGCAGTCAGCTGGAGGGGTGGATGAATCCGGGCACAGCCCGTTTCCTTGCGACTAAATCCAGCTCAATATCATTATGGATTCTTGCATTTCTTGGCTTTTTTCTCATTTTTCTTATGTATCGTGGTTTGTAATGAATTTCCTGATGTCAGCTTTGGTTTTGAGGCTGGAATATGGAGTTCAGGGTCCTGGAAGAATGGCCTTTTTCAATCAGGACTCAGCTGATTGCCTGCTCCAATTCTGGCTTGCTGTCATGGTTTTGGGTGCCTCAGCTGACTTTTGGTTTCTTGAGTGGCAATTTCCTAAATGTTTTCTGTGTCTGAGTTGGCTTTGCCTTCTTCCTTCCCAAATTTTGTATGTGATGCAATACAAGGAAGATTTTGGACAGAGTAGCCATTATGAAATAAAAAACACAACAAATAGGCGTTTGAAGCTTGGAAATCTATAGGTAACATGACCAAAGTGAGTTTTTTTGTTTTGGAAAATAAAATGGAACACTTTGGCTGAGGTGACAGATATTAATTGTCTCCAAACCGAATTTCACTGCCATTTTGAGGTGAATTCAGTCAGAATCCCTATTCACTCAGCTGGGAGTTGTGGATGAATCTGGAAACAGCTGTTTACTTAGGAATAAATCAAGCCCAATATCACTAAGAAAACTTGCATTTCTTTGGCTTTTTTCTGATTTTTCCTATTTATCATGGTTTGAAAAGAATTTTTTGATGTGAGCTTTGGTTTTGTGGCTGGCATATTGAGTTTAGGGCACAAGAGGAAGGTTCTTTTTCAATCAGGGCACAGCTGTTGGCGTGCTCCAATTCTGCTTGCTGTCATTGTTTTGGGTGCCTCAGCTGATATGTGGATTCTTTTTCTGCAGTTTCCTAAATGTTTTCTGGTTCTGATCGGATTTGCCTTCTTATTCCCAAATTTTGTATTCTGACGCAATACAAGCAAGATTTTGGACAGAGTAGCCATTATGAAAGAAAAAAAAAAACACAGTAAATTGCCCTTTCAGGATTAGAAATCTACAGGCAACACGACCAAGATGAGTTTCTGTGTCTTGGAAATTCACATGGAACACTTCTGCTGAGGGGACAGATACTAATTCCCTCCAAATTGAGTGTGAGTGCGATTTTGAGGTGAATTGAGTCAGAATTCCAAAGTCAGTCTGTGGAAGGGGGGGATGAATCCAGAAACAGCCTGTTTCCTTCTGTCTAAATCCAGCCAAATACCACAAAGGACTCTTGAATTACTTTGGCTTTCTCAGATTTCCCTTATTTATCATTGTTTGTAATGATTATTTTTTGTGAGCTTTGGTTTTGAGGCTGGAAGATGGAGTTCAGGGCACTGGATTAATGGTTTTGTTCAATCAGGGCACAGCTGTTGGCTTGCTCCAATTCTGGCTTGCTGTCATTGTTTTGGGTGCCTCAGCCGATTTGTGGTTTCTTGAGTGGTAATTTGCTAAATATTTTCTGGGTCTGAGTCGGTTTTACCTTCTTCCTTCCCAAATTTTGTATTCTGATGCAATACAAGCAAGATTTTGACAGAGTAGCCATTATGAAAGAAAAAATAACACAGCAAATTGCCCTTTCAGGATTAGAAATCTACAGGCAACTCGACCAAGATGAGATTCTGTGTTTTGGAAAATGACATGATACCCTTCTGCTGAGGGGACAGATCCTAATTCCCTCCAAATTGAGTGTGAGTGCGATTTTGAGGTGGATTCAATCAGAATTCCAAAGTCTGTCTGTGGAAGGGGGTAAGAATCTGGGAACAGCCAGTTTCCTTGTGTCTGAATCCAGCCAAATATCACAAAGGACTCTTGCATTTCTTTGGCTTTTTCACATTTCCCTTATTTATCATGGTTTGTAATGAATTTTCTGCTGTGAGCTTTGGTTTTGAGGCTGGAATATGGAGTTCAGGGCACAGGAGGAATGGTCTTTTTCAAACAGGGCACAGTTGTCGACTTGCTCCCATTTTGCCTTGCTGTCATTGTTTTGGGTGCCTCAGCTGACTTTTGGTTTCTTGAGCGGCAATTTCCTAAATGTTTTATGGGTCTGAGTTGGTTTTGGCTTCTTCCTTCCCAAATTTTGTATTCTGCCACAATACAAACAAGAGTTTGGGCACGGTAGCCATTATGAAATAAAAAACACAACAAATAGGTGTTTGAAGCTTAGAAATCTACAGGTAACATGACCAAGGTGAGTTTTTGTGTTTTGGAAAATAAAATGGAACACTTTGGCTGAGGTGACAGATATTAATTGCCTCGAAACTGAGTTTCACTGTGATTTTCAGGTGAATTCAGTCAGAATTCCACAGGCAGTCAGCTGGAGGGGTGGATGAATCCGGGAAGAGCCGGTTTCCTTGCAACTAAATCAAGCCCAATATCATTATGGATTCTTGCATTTCTTGGCTTTTGTCCCATTTTTCTTATTTATCATGGTTTGTAATGTATTTTCTGATGTGAGCTTTGGTTTTGAGGCTGGCATATTGAGTTGAGGTCACAAAAGGAAGGAACTTTTTCAATCAGGGCACAGCTGTTGGCTAGCTCCAATTGGCTTGCTGTCATTGGTTTGGGTGCCTCAGCTGACTTTTGGTTTCTTCAGCAGCAATTTCCTAAATGTTTTCTGGGTCTGAGTTGGTTTTGCCTTCTACCTTCAGAAATTTTGTATTCAGATGCAATACAAGCAGAGTTTGGACAGAGTAGCCATTATGGAAAAAAAAAAAAACAATATATTGCCCTTTCAGGATTAGAATTCTACAGGCAACACGAGCAATATGAGTTTCTGTGTTTTGGAAAATGACATGGAACCGTTCTGCTGAGGGGACAGATTCTAATTCCCTCCAAATACAGTGTGAGTGAGATTTTGAGGCGAATTCAATCAGAATTCCAAAGTCAGTCTATGGAAGGGGGGATGAATGTTGAAACAGGCAGTTTCCTTTTCTCTAAATCCAGCCAAATATCACAAAGGACTCTTGCATTTCCTTTGCTCTTTCACATTTCCCTTATTTATCAAGGTTTGAAATGAAATTTCTGATGTGAGCTTTGGTTTTAAGGCTGCAATATGGAGTTCAGGGCACCGGAGGAATGGTCTTTTTCAAACAGTATACAGCTGTTGGCTTGCTCCAATTCTGGCTTGCTGTCATTGTTTTGGGTGCCTCAGCTGACTTCAGGTTTCCTAAGTGGCAATTTCCTAAATGTTTTCTGGGTCTGAATTGGTTTTGCCTTCCTCCTTCCCAAATTTTGCATTCTGACACAATGCAAACAAGAGTTTCGACAGAGTAGCCATTATGAAATAAAAAACACAACAAAAGGTGTTCGAAGCATATAAATCTACAGATAACACGACCAAGGTGAGTTCTTGTGTTTTGGAAAATCAAATGGATCACTTTGGCTGAGGTGACAGATATTAATTGCCTCCAAACTGAGTTTCACTGCGATTTTCGGGTTAATTCACTCAGAATTCCACAGGCAGTCAGCTGGAGGGGTGGATGCATCTGGGAACAGCCGGTTTCCTTGTGACTGAATCAAGCCCAATATCATTATGGATTCTTGCATTTCTTTGGCTTTTTTCTGATTTTCCTTATTTATCATGGTTTGTAATGAATTTTCTGATGTGAGCTGTGGTTTTGAGGCTGGCATATTGAGTTCAGGGCACAAGAGGATGTTCTTTTTCAATCAGGGCACAGCTGTTGGCTTGCTCCAATTCTGACTTGCTATCATTTGTTTTGGTGCCTCAGCCAATTTGTGGTTTCTTGTGTGGCAATTTCCTAAATGTTTTCTGGGTCTGAGTTGGTTTTGCCTTCTTCCTTCCCAAATTTTGTATTCTGACACAATACAAACAAGAGTTTGGCCAGTGCAGCCATTATGAAATAAAAAACACAACAGATAGGTGTTTGTAGCTTAGAAATCTACAGGTAACACGACCAAGGTGAGTTTTTCTGTTTTGGAAAATACAATGGAAACTTTGGCTGAGGTGACAGATATTAATTGCCTCCAAACTGAGTTTCACTGCGATTTTCAGGATAATTCAGTCAGAACTCCACAGGCAGTCAGCTGGAGGGGTGGATGTATCCGAGAACAGCCGGTTGCCTTGCGACTAAATCCAGCACAATATAACTAAGAACTCGTGCATTTCTTTGGCTTTTTTTCTCATTTTTCTTATTAATTATGGTTTGTAATGAATTTTCAGATGTGAGCTTTGGTTTTCAGGCTGGCATATTGAGTTCAGGGTGCAAGAGGACAGTTCTTTTTTAATCAGGGAACAGCTGTTGCCTTGCTCCAATTCTGGCTTGCTGTCATTGGTTTGGGTGCCTCAGCCGATTTCTGGTTTCTTCAGTGGCAATTTCCTAAATGTTTACTGGTTCAGAGTTGGTTTTGCCTTCTTATTCCCAAATTTTTTATTCTGACACAATGCAAACAATAGTTTGGAAGAGTAGCCATAATGAAATAAAAAAGAAAACAAATAGGCATTTGAAGCTACAGGTAACATGACCAAGTTGAGTTTTAGTGTTTTGGAAAATCAAATGGAACACTTTGGCTGAGGTGATAGATATTAATAGTCTCCAAACTGAGTTTCACTGCGATTTTCAGGATAATTCAGTCAGAAGTCCACAGGCATTCCCATGGAGGGGTGGATGAATCCGGGAACAGCCGGTTTCCTTGCGACTAAATGAAGTCCAATATCATTATGGATTCTTGCATTTCTTTGGCTTTTTTCTGATTTTTCTTATTTATCATAGTTTGTAATGAATTTTCTGATGTGACCTTTGGTTTTGAGGCTGGCATGTTGAGGTCAAGGCACCAGAGGAATGGTATTTTTCAATGAGGGCACAGCTGTTGGTTTACTTCAATTATGCTTTGCTGTCATTTTTTTGTGTCCCTCAGGCGATTTGTGGTTTCTTGTGTGGTAATTTCCTAAATGTTTTCTGGGTCTCAGTTGGTTTTGCCTTCTTATTCCCTAATTTTGTATTCTGATGCAATTCAAGCAGATTTTGGACAGAGTAGCCATTATGAAAGAAAAAAAAAACACAGCAAATTACCCTTTCAGGATTAGAAATCTACAGGCAACATGAGCAAGATGAGTTTCTGTGTTTTGGAAAATGACATGGAACCCTTCTGCTGAGGGGACAGATTCTAATTCCCTCCAAATTGAGTGTGAGTGCGATTTTGAGGTGAATTCAATCAGAATTCCAAAGTCAGTCTGTGGAAGGGGGGGATGAATCTGGAAATAGCCAGTTTTCTATTGTGTAATTCCAGATAATTATCACAAAGGACTCTTGCATTTCTTTGGCTTTTTCACATTTCCCTGATTTATCATGGTTTGTAATGAATTTTCTGGTTTGAGCTTTGGTTTTGAGGCTGGCATATTGAGTTCAGGGCACAAGAGGAAGGTTCTTTTTCAATCAGGGCACAGCTGTTGGCTTACTCCACTTCTGGCTTGCTGTCATTGTTTTGGGTGCCTCAGCCGATTTGTGGTTTCTTGTGTAGCAATTTCCTAAATGTTTTCTGATTCTCAGTTGGTTTTGCCTTCTTCCTTCCCAAATTTTGTATTCTTACGCAATAGAAACAAGTGTTTGGGCACAGTAGCCATTATGAAGTAAAAAACACAACAAATATGTGTTTGAAGCTTAGAAATCTACAGGTAACACGACCAAGGTTAGTTTTTGTGTTTTGGAAAATCAAATGAAACACTTTGGCTGAGGTGACAGATATTAATTGCCTCCAAACTGAGTTTCACTGCGATTTTCAGGTTAATTCAGTCAGAATTCCACAGGCAGTCAGCTGGAGTGGTGGATGAATCCGGGAACAGCCGGTTTCCTTGTGTCTAAATCCAGCCAAATATCACAAAGGACTCTTGCATTTCTTTGTTTTTTTTCAAATTTCCCTTATTTATCCTGGTTTGTAATGAATTTTCTGATGTGAGCTTTGCTTTTGAGGCGGCAATATGGAGTTCAGGGCACCGGAGGAATGGTCTTTTTCAATCAGGGCAGAGCTGTTGGCTTGCTCCACTTCTGGCTTGCTGTCATTGTTTTGGGTGTCTCAGCTGACTTTTGGTTTCTTGAACGGCATTTTCCTAAATGATTACTGGGTCTGAGTTGATTTTACCTTCTTTCTTCCCAAATTTTGTATTCTCACGCAATACAAACAAGGGTTTGTTTACAGTAGCATTATGAAATAAGCAACAAAACAAATAGGCGTTTGAAGCTTATACATCTACAGGTAACACGACCAAGGTGAGTTTTTGTGTTTTGGAAAATACAATGGAACACTTTGGCTGAGGTGACAGGTATTAATTGCCTCCAAACTGAGTTTCACTGTGATTTTCAGGTTAATTCAGTCAGAATTCCACAGGCAGTCAGCTGGAGGGGTGGATGAATCCGGGAACAGCCGGTTTCCTTACGACTAAATCAAGCCCAATATCATTATGGATTCTTGCAATTCTTTGGCTTTTTTCTCATTTGTCTTATTTATCATGGTTTGTAATGAATTTTCTGATGTGAGCTTTGGTTTTGAGACTGCAATATGGAGTTCAGGGCACTGGATTAATGGTCTTTTTCAATCAGGGCACAGCTGTTGGCTTGCTCAAGTTCTGGCTTGCTTTCATTGTTTTCGGTGCCTCAGCTGACTTTTGGTTTCTTGAGCGGCAATTTCCTAAATGTTTTCTGAGTCTCAGTTGGTTTTGCCTGCTTTCTTCCCAAATTTTGTATTCTGACACAATATAAACAAGATATTGGACAGAGTAGCCATTATGAAATAGAAAACACAACAAATAGGCGTTTGAAGCTTAGAAATCTACAGGCAACATGACCAAGGTGAGATTTTGTGTTTTGGAAAATAAAATGGAACACTTTGGCTCTGGTGACAGATATTAACTGCCTCCATTCAGCTTAATTCAGTCAGAATTCCACAGTCAGTCAGCTGGATGGGTGGATGAATCCGGTAATAGCCGGTTTCCTTGTGACTAAATGAAGTCCAATATCATTATGGATTCTTGTATTTCTTTGGCTTTTTTCTCTTTTTTCTTATTTATCATGGTTTGTAATGAATTTTCTGATGTGAGCTTTGGTTTTGAGGCTGCAATATGGAGTTGAGGTCACAAAAGGAAGGAACTTTTTCAATCAGGGCACAGCTGTTGGGTTGCTCCAATTCTGGCTTGCTGTCATTGCTTTGGGTGCCTCAGCCGATTTGTGGTTTCTTGAGCAGCAATTTCCTAAATGTTTTCTGGGTCTCAGTTGGTTTTGCCTTCTTCCTTCCCAAATTTTGTATTCTGACGCAATACAAACAAGAGTTTGGACAGAGTAGCCATTATGAAATAAAAAACACAACAAATAGGCATTTGAAGCTACAGGTAACATGACCAAGGTGAGATTTTGTGTTTTGGAAAATCAAATGGAACACTTTGGCTGAGGTGACAGATAGTAATTGCCTCCAAACTGAGTTTCACTGCAATTTTCAGGTTAATTCAGTCGGAATTCCACAGGCAGTCAGCTGGAGGGGTGGATGCATCCGGGAACATCTGGTTTCCTTGTGACTAAATCAAGCCCAATATCATTATGGATTCTTGCATTGCTTTGGATTTTTCTCATTTTTCTTTTGTATCATGGTTTGTAATGAATTTTCTGATGTGAGCTTTGGTTTTGAGGCTGGCATATTGAGTTCAGGGCACAAGAGGATGGTTCTATTTCAAACAGGGCACAGCTGTTGGCTTGCTCCAATTCTGGCTTGCTGTCATTGTTTTGGGTGCCTCAGCTGATTTTGGTTTCTTGAGCGGCAATTTCCTAAATGTTTTATGGGTCTGAGTTGGTTTTGCCTTCTTCCTTCCCAAATTTTGTATTCTGAGGCAATACAAACAAGAGTTTTGACAGAGTAGCCATTATGAAATAAAAAACACAACAAATAGGCGTTTGAAGCTTATACATCTACAGGTAACAAGACCAAGTGAGTTTTTGTGTTTTGGAAAATAAAGTGGAACACTTTGGCTGAGGTGACAGATAGTAATTGCCTCCAAACTGATTGTCACTGCGATTTTAGGGTAATTCAGTCAGAATTCCACAGGCAGTCAGCTGGAGGGGGGGATGAATCTTGGACGAGCCGATTTCCTTGTGACTAAATCAAGCCCAATATCATTATGGATTCTTGCATTTCTTTGGCTTTTTCTCATTTTTCTTATGTATCATGGTTTGTAATGAATTTTCTGATGTGAGCTTTGGTTTTAAGCTGGCATATTGAGTTCAGGGCACAAGAGGAGGGTTGTTTTTCAATCAGGGCACAGCTGTTGGGTTGCTCCAATTCTGGCTTGCTGTCATTGTTTTGGGTGCCTCAGCTGATTTGTGGATTCTTGAGTGGCAATATCCTAAATGTTTTCTGGGTCTGAGTTACTTTTGCCTTCTTATTCCCAAATTTTGTATTCTGATGGAATACAAGCAAGATTTTTACAGAGTAGCCATTATGAAAGAAAAAAAAAAAAACAAAGCAAATTGGCCTTTCAGGATTAGAACTGTACAAGCAACACAATCAAGATGAGTTTCTGTGTTTTGGAAAGTGACATGGAACTCTTCTGCTGAGGGGACAGATACTAATTTCCTCCAAATTGAGTGTGAGTGCAATTTTGAGGTGAATTCAATCAGAATTCCAAAGTCAGTCTGTTTAAGGGTGGGATGAATCCTGAAACAGCCAGTTTCCTTGTGTCTAAATCCAGCCAAATACCACAAAGGACTCTTGAATTTCTTTGGCTTTCTCAGATTTCCCTTATTTATCGTGGTTTGTAATGAATTTTCTGATGTGAGCTTTGGTTTTGAGGCTGGCATATTGAGTTCAGTGCACAAGAGGAAGGTTCTTTTTCAATCAGGGCACAGCTGTTGGCTTGCTCCAATTCTGTCTTGCTGTCATTGTTCTGCATGCCTCAGCTTACTTTTGGTTTCTTGAGCAGTAATTTCCCAAATGTTTTCAGGGTCTGAGTTGGTTTTGCCTTCTTCCTTCCCAAATTTTGTATTCTGATGCAATACAAACAAGAGTTTGGACAGAGTAGCTATTATGAAATAAAACGTACAACAAATAGGCGTTTGAAGCTCAGAAATCTACAGGTAACACGACCAAGGTGAGTTTTTGTGTTTTGGAAAATCAAATGGAACACTTTGGCTGAGGTGACAGATATTAATTGCCTCCAAACTGAGTTTCCCTGCGATTTTCAGGTTAATTCCATCAGAATTCCACAGGCATTCAGCTGCAGGGGTGGATGAATCCAGGAACAGCCGGTTTCCTTGCGACTAAATCAAGCCCAATATCATTATGGATTCTTGCATTTCTTTGGCTTTTTCTCATTTCTCTTATGTATCATGGTTTGTAATAAATTTTCTGATGTGAGCTCTGGTTTTAAGGCTGGCATATTGGGTTCAGGGAACAAGAGGATGGTTCTTTTCAATCAGGGCACAGCTGTTGGCCTCCTCCAATTCTGGCTTGCTGTCAATGTTTTGAGTGCTTCAGCAAATTTGTGGATTCTAGTGTGTCAATTTACTAGATGTTTTTTGGGTCTGTGTTGGTTTTGCCTTCTTCCTTCCCAAATTTTGTATTCTGATGCAATACAAACAAGAGTTTGGACAGAGTAGGTATTATGAAATAAAAAACACAACAAATAGCCTTTTGAAGCTTAGAAATCTACAGGTAACACGACCAAGGTGAGTTTTTGTGTTTTGGAAAATCAAATGGAACACTTTGGCTGAGGTGACATATATTAATTGCCTCCAAACTGAGTTTCACTGTGATTTTCAGGTTAATTCAGTCAGAATACCACAGGCAGTCAGCTGCAGGGGTGGATGAATCCTGGAACAGCCTGTTTCCTTCGAGTGAATCAAGCCCAATATCATAATGGATTCTTGCATTTCTTTGGCCTTTTTCTTATTTTTCTTATTTATCATGGTTTGTAATGAATTTTCTGAGGTGAGCTTTGGTTTTGAAGCTGCAATATGGAGTTCAGGATCCGGGGGAATGGTCTTTTTCCTTTTTTTTTTTTTCTTGACAGGCAGAGTGGACAGTGAGAGAGAGAGACAGGGAGA
Source organism: Oryctolagus cuniculus (assembly GCF_964237555.1). Lineage (NCBI taxonomy): Eukaryota > Metazoa > Chordata > Mammalia > Lagomorpha > Leporidae > Oryctolagus > Oryctolagus cuniculus. The sequence goes on along the minus strand of NW_027208227.1, from coordinate 88,638 downwards.
AATTTCTTCCTTTGCCGTTGGTTCACCCTCCAATGGCCGCCACGGCCAGTGTGCTGCGGCGGGCGCACCGCGCTGATCCGATTGCAGGAACCAGGAGCCAGGTGCTTTTCCTGGTCTCCCATGGGGTGCAGTGCCCCAGCACTTGGGCCATCCTCCACTGCACTCCCTGGCCACAGCAGAGGGCTGGCCTGGAAGAGGGGCAACCGGGACAGAATCCGCACCCAGACCGGGACTAGAACCTGGTGTGCTGGGGCCGCTAGGTGGAGGATTAGCTTAATGAGCCGCGGAGCCGGCTGGGAATGGTCTTTTTCAAACAGGGCACAGCTCTTGGCCTGCTCCAATTCTGGCTTGCTGTCATTGTTTTGGGAGCCTCAGACGATTTGTGGTTTCTTGAGCGGCAATATCCTAAATGTTTTCTGCGTCTGAGTTGGTTTTGCCTTCTTCCTTCCCAAATTTTGTATTCTGCCACAATACAAACAAGAGTTTGGGCAGAGTAGCCATTTTGTAATGAAAAACACAGCAAATAGGCGTTTGAAGCTTAGAAATCTACAGGTAACACGACCAAGGTGAGTTTTTATGTTTTGGAAAATCAAATGGAATACTTTGGCTGAGGTCACAGATATATATTGCCTCCAAAGTGAGTTTCACTGCGATTTTCTGGTTAATTCAGTCAGAATTCCACAGGCAGTCAGCAGGAGTGGTGGATGAATCTGGGAACAGCCGGTTTCCTTGCGACTCAATCAAGCCCAATATCATTATGGATTCTTGCATTTCTTTGGCTTTTTTCTCATTTTACTTATTTATCATGGTTTGTAATGAATTTTCTGATGTGAGCTTTGGTTTTGAGGCTGGCATATGGAGTTCAGGGTACCGGAGGAATACTCTTTTTCAAACAGGGCATAGCTGTTGGCCTGCTCCAAATCTGGCTTGCTGTCATTTCTTTGGGTGCCTCAGCTGACTTTTGGTTTCTTGAGCGGCAATTTCCTAAATGTTTGCTGGGTCTGAGTTGGTTTTGCCTTCTTCCTTCCCAAATTTTCTTTTCTGATGGCATGCAAACAAGAGTTTCGGCAGAGTAGCCATTTTGTAATGAAAAACACAGCAAATAGGCGTTTGAAGCTTAGAAATCTACAGGTAACACGACCAAGGTGAGTTTTTGTGTTTTAGAAAATCAAATGGAACACTTTGGCTGAGGTTACAGATATTAATTGCCTCCAAACTGAGTTTCACTGCGATTTTCAGGTGAATTCCGTCAGAATTCCACAGGCAGTCCGCTGGAGGGGTGGATGAATCCGGGAACAGCCAGTTTCCTTGTGACGAAATCAAGCTGAATATCATTATGCATTCTTGCATTTCTTTGGCTTTTTTCTCCTTTTTCTTATTTATCATGGTTCGTGATGAATTTTCTGATGTGAGCTTTGGTTTTGAGGCTGGCATATGGAGTTCAGGGCACAAGAGGAATGGTCTTTTTCAAACAGGGCACAGCTGTTGGCCTGCTCCAATTCTTGCTTCCCGTCATTGTTTTGGGTGCCGCGGCTGACTTCAGGTGAATTCAGTCACAATTCCACAGGCAGTCAGCTGTAGGGGTGGATGAATCTGGGCACAGCCGGTATCCTTGCGAATAAATCCAGCCCAATATCATTATGGGTTTTCTGGGTCTGAGTTGGTTTTGCTGTCTGCCTTCCCAAATTATCTTTTCTGATGCCATACAAACAAGAGTTTGGGCAGAGTAGCCATTATGAAATAAAAACCACAAGAAATAGGATTTTGAAGATTAGAAATCTACAGGTAGCACGACCATGGTGAGTTTTTGTGTTTTGGAAAATCAAATGGAACACGTTGGCTGAGGTGACAGATATAAATTGCCTCCAAACTGAGTTTCACTGTGATTTTCAGGTGAATTCAGTCACAATTCCACAGGCAGTCAGCTGGAGGGGTGGATGAATCTGGGAACAGCCGGTTTCCATGCGAATAAAACAAGCCTAATATCATTATGGATTCTTGCATTTCTTTGGCTTTTTTCTCATTTTTTATTTATCAAGGTTTGTAATGAATTTTCTGATGTGAGATTTGGTTTTGAGGCTGCAATATGCAGTTCAGGGAACCGGAGGAATGGCCTTTTTCAAACAGGGCACAGCTGTTGGCCTGCTCCAATTCTGGCTTGCTGTCATTGTTTTGAGTGCCTCAGCTTACTTTTGGTTTCTTGAGCAGCAATTTCCTGCATGTTTTCAGGGTCTGAGTTGGTTTTGCCTTCTTCCTTCCCAAATTTTGTATTCTGACGCCATACAAACAGGATTTTGGGCAGAGCAGCCATTTTGTAATGAAAAACACAGCAAATAGGCATTTGAAGCTTAGAAATCTACAGGTAACATGACCAAGGTGAGGTTTTGTGTTTTGGAAAATCAAATGGAACACGTTGGCTGAGGTGACAGATATAAATTGCCTCCAAACTGAGTTTCACTGCGATTTTCAGGTGAATTCAGTCACAATTCCACAGGCAGTCAGCTGGAGGGGTGGATGAACTGGGAACAGCCGGTATCCTTGCGAATAAATCCAGCCCAATATCATTATGGATTCTTGCATTTCTTTGTCTTTTTTCTCATTTGTCTTATTTATCATGGTTTGTAATGAATTTTCTGATGTCAGCTTTGGTTTTGAAGCTGCAATATGGAGTTCAGGGCACCGGAGCAATGGCCTTTTTCCATCAGGGCACAGCTGTTGGCTTGCTCCAATTCTGGCTTGCTGTCATTATTTGGGAGCCTCAGCTGACTTTTGGTTTCTTGAGTGGAAATTTCCTAAATGTTTTCTGGGTCTGAGTTGGTTTTGCCTTCTTCCTTCCCAAATTTTGTATTCTGACGGCATACAAACAAGAGTTGGGACAGAGTAGCCATTATGGAATGAAAAACACAACCAATAGGCGTTTGAAGCTTAGAAATCTACAGGTAACACGACCAAGGTGAGTTTTTGTGTTTTGGAAAGTCAAATGGAACACTTTGGCTAGGTGACAGATATTAATTGCCTCCAAACTGAGTTTCACTGCGATATTCAGGTTAATTCAGTCAGAATTCCACAGGCAGTCACCTGGAGGGGTAGATGAATCCGGGAACAGCCGGTTTCCTTGCGACTAAATCAAGCCCAATATCATTATGGATTCTTGCATTTCTTTGGCTATTGTTTTTCTTATTTATCATGGTTTGTAATGAATTTTCTGATGTGTGCTTTGGTTTTTAGGCTGGCATATGGAGTTCAGGGCACAAGAGGAATGGTCATTTTCAATCAGGGCATAGCTGTTGGCTTGCTCCAATTCTGGCTTGCTGTCATTGTTTTGGGTGCCTCAGCCGATTTGTGGTTTCTTGAGCGGCATTTTCCTAAATGTTTTCTGGGTCTGAGTTGGTTTTTCCTTCTTCCTTCCCAAATTTTGTATTCTGATGCAATACAAACAAGAGTTTCGGCAGAGTAGCCATTATGAAATAAAAAACACAACAAACAAGCATTTCAAGGTTATACATGTACAGAAAACACGACCTAGGTGAGTTTTTGTGTTTTGGAAAATAAAATGGAACACTTTGACTGAGGTGACAGATACTAATTGCCTCCAAACTGAGTTTCACTGCGATGTTCAGGTTAATTCAGTGGAATTCCACAGGTAGCCAGATGGAGGGGTGAATGAATCTGGGAACAGCCGGTTTCCTTGCGACTGAATCAAGCCCAATATCATTATGGATTCTTGCATTTCTTTGGCTTTTTTCTCATTTTTCTTATTTATCATGGTTTGTAATGAATTTTCTGATGTGAGCTTTGGTTTTGAGTCTGCAAGATGGAGTTCAGGGCACCGGAGGAATGGCCATATTCAATCAGGGCACAGACCTTTGCTTGCTCCAATTCTGGCTTACTGTCATTGGTTTGGGGGCCTCAGCTGAGTTTGCTTTCTTGAGCGGCAAGTTCCTAAATGTTTTCTGGGTCTGAGTTGGCTTTGCCTTCTTCCTTCAAATGTTGCTTCTGACGCAATACAAACAAGAGTTTAGACAGAGTAGCCATTATGAAATAAAAAACACAACAAATAGGCGTTTGAAGCTTAGACATCTACTGGTAACATGACCAAGGTGAGTTTTTGTGTTTTGGAATATAAAATGGAACACTTTGGCTGTGGTGACAGATATTAATTGCCTCCAAACTGAGTTTCACTGTGATTTTCAGGTTAAATCAGTCAGAATTCCACAGGCAGTCAGCTGGAGGGGTGGATGAATCTGGGAACAACCGGTTTCCTTGCGACTAAATCAAACCTAATATCATTATGGAATCTTGCATTTCTTTGGATTTATTCTCATTTGTCTTATTTATCATGGTGTGTAATGAATTTTCTGATGTGAGCTTTGGTTTTGAGTCTGGAAGATGGAGTTCAGGGCAGAAGAGGATGGTTCTTTTTCAATCAGGGCACAGCTCTTTGCTTGCTCCAATTCTGGTTTAATGTAATTGGTTTGGGTACCTCTGCTGACTTTTGGTTTCTTGAGCAGCAATTTCCTAAATGTTTTCTGGGTCTGAGTTGGTTTTGCCTTCTTCCTTGTCAAATTTTGTATTCTGACGCAATACAAAAAAGAGTTTGGTTAAAGTAGCCATTATGAAATAAAAACCACAACAAATATGCTTTTGAAGCTTAGAAATCTACAGGTAACTCGACCATGGTGAGTTTTTGTGTTTTGGAAAATCAAATGGAACACTTTGGCTGTGGTGACAGATATTAATTGCTTCCAAACTGAGTTTCACTGTGATTTTCAGGTTAATTCAGTCAGAATTCCACAGGTAGTCAGCTGGAGGGGGGGATGAATCTGGGAAGAGCTGATTTCCTTGAGACTAAATCAAGCCCAATATCATTATGGATTCTTACATTTCTTTGGCTTTTTTCTCATTTTTCTTATGTATCATGGTTTGTAGTGAATTTTCTGATGTGAGCTTTGGTTTTGAGTCTGCAATATGGAGTTCAGGGCACAAGAGGAAGGTTCTTTTTCAAACAGGGCACAGCCATTTGCTTGCTCCAGTTCTGGCTTGCTGTCATTGTTTTGGGTGCCTCAGCTGATTTTTGGTGTGTTGAGTGGCAATTTCCTAAATGTTTTCTGGGTCAGAGTTGGTTTTGCCTTCTTCCTTCCCAAATTTTGTATTCTGACGCCATACAAACAAGAGGTTGGACAGAGTAGGCATTATGAAAGAAAAAAAAATAACACAGAAATTGCCCTTTCAGGATTAGAAATCTACTGGCAACGTGATCAAGATTAGTTTCTGTGTTTTGGAAAATGACATGGAACCCTTCTGCTGAGGGGACAGATTCTAATTCCCTCCAAATTGAGTGTGAGTGCAATTTTGAGGTGAAATCAATCAGAATTCCAAAGTCAGTCAGTGGAAGGGGGGGATGAATCTTTAAACAGCCAGTTTCCTTGTGTCTAAATCCAGCCAAATATCACTAAGAACTCGTGCATTTCTTTGGCTTTTTTCTCATTTTTCTTATTTATCATGGTTTGTAATGCATTTTCTGATGTCAGCTTTGGTTTTGAGGCTGCAATATGGAGTTCAGGGCACCAGGGCAATGGGCTTTTTCAAACATGGCACAGCTGTTGGCCTGCTCCAATTCTGGCTTGCTGTCATTTTATTTTGGGTGCCTCAGCTTATTTGTGGTTTCTTGAGCGGCAATTTTCTGAATGTTTTCTGGGTCTGAGTTGCTTTTGCCTTCTTCCTTGTCAAATTTTGTATTCTGACGCAATACAAACAAGAGTTTCAGCAGAGTAGCCATTATGAAATAAAAAACACAACAAATAGGCATTTGAAGCTTAGAAATCTACAGGTAACACGACCAAGGTGAGTTTTTGTGTTTTGGAAAATCAAATGGAACACTTTGGCTAAGGTGACAGATATTAATTGCCTCCAAAAAGAGTTTCAATGCGATTTTCAGGTTAATTCAGTCAGAATTCCACAGGCTGTCAGCTGGAGGGGTGGATGAATCCGGGAACAACCGGTTTCTTTGCGACTCAATCAAGCCCAATAGCATTATGGATTCTTGCATTTCTTTGGCTTTTTTCTTCGTTTTCATATTTATCATCGTTTCTAATGAATTTTCTGATGTGAGTTTTGGTTTTGAGGCTGCAATATGGAGTTCAGAGTAACGGAGGAATGGTCTTTTTCAAACAGGGCACAGCTGTTGGCCTGCTCCAATTCTGGTTTGCTGTCATTCTTTTGAGTGCCTCAGCCGATTTGTGGATTCTTGAGCAGCAATTTCCTACATGTTTTCTTGGTCTGAGTTGGTTTTGCCCCCTTCCTTCCCAAATTTTGTATTCTGACGCCATAGAAAGAAGAGTTTGGGTAGAGTAGCCATTATGAAATAAAAAACACAACACATAGGCGTTTGAAGCTTAGAAATCTACAGGTAACACGACCAAGGTGAGTTTTTGTGTTTTGGAAAATCAAATGGAACACTTTGGCTGAGGTGACAGATATTAATTGCCTCCAAAAAGAGTTTCAATGCGATTTTCAGGTTAATTCAGTCAGAATTCCACAGGCTGTCAGCTGGAGGGGTGGATGAATCCGGGAACAACCAGTTTCTTTGTGACTCAATCAAGCCCAATAGCATTATGGATTCTTGCATTTCTTTGGCTTTTTTCTTCGTTTTCATATTTATCATCGTTTCTAATGAATTTTCTGATGTGAGTTTTGGTTTTGAGGCTGCAATATGGAGTTCAGAGTAACGGAGGAATGGTCTTTTTCAAACAGGGCACAGCTGTTGGCCTGCTCCAATTCTGGTTTGCTGTCATTCTTTTGAGTGCCTCAGCCGATTTGTGGATTCTTGAGCGGCAATTTCCTACATGTTTTCTGGGTCTGAGTTGGTTTTGCCTTCTTATTCCCAAATTTTGTATTCTGACGCCATAGAAAGAAGAGTTTGGGTAGAGTAGCCATTATGAAATAAAAAACACAACACATAGGCGTTTGAAGCTTAGAAATCTACAGGTAACACGACCAAGGGGAGTTTTTGTGTTTTGGAAAATCAAATGGAACACTTTGGCTGAGGTGACAGATATTAATTGCCTCCAAACTGAGTTTCACTGCGATTTTCAGGTTAATTCAGTCAGAATTGCACAGGCAGTCAGCTGGAGGGGTGGATGAATCCGGGAACAGCCGGTTTCCTTGCGACTGAATCAAGCCCAATATCATTATGAATTCTTGCATTTCTTTGGCTTTTTTCTCATCTTTCTTATTTATCATGGTTTAAATGCATTTTCTGATGTGAGCTTTGGTTTTGAGGCTGCAGTATGGAGTTCACGGCACTGGAAGTATGGTCATTTTAAACAGGGTACAGCTGTTAGTCTGCTCTAATTCTGGCTTGCTGTCATTGCTTTGGATTCTTGCATTTCTTTGGATTTTTCGCATTTTTCTTATTTATCATGGTTTGTAATGAATTTTGTGATGTCAGCTTTGGTTATGAGGCTGCAATATGGAGTTCAGGGCACCGGGGGAATGGTCTTTTTCAATCAGGGCACAGCTGTTAGTCTGCTCTAATTCTGGCTTGCTGTCATTGCTTTGAGTGCCTCAGCCGATTTGTGGTTTCTTGAGCTGCAATTTCCTACATGTTTTCTGGGTCTGAGTTGATTTTGCCTTCTTCCTTCCCAAAGTTTGTATTCTGACGCAATACAAACAAGAGTTTTTGCAGAGTAGCCATTTTGTAATGTAAAACATAGCATATAGGCGTTTGAAGCTTAGAAATCTACAGGTAACACGACCAAGGTGAGGTTATGTGTTTTGGATAATAAAATGGTCTGAGGTGACAGATATTAATTGCCTCCAAACTGAGTTTCACTGCGATTTTCAGGTGAATTCAGTCAGAATTCCACAGGCAGTCAGCTGCAGTGGTCGATGAATCCAGGAACAGCCGGTTTCCTTGAGACTAAATCAAGCTCAATATCATTATGCATTCTTGGAATTCTTTGGCTTTTTTCTCATTTTCCTTATTTTTCATGGTTTGTAATGAATTTTCTGATGTGAGCTTTGGTTTTGAGGCTGCAATATGGAGTTCAGGGCACCGGAGGAATGGTCTTTTTCAAACACGGCACAGCTGTTGGCCTGCTCCAATTCTGCCTTGCTGTCATTGTTTTGAGTGCCTCAGCCGATTTGTGGTTTTTTGAGCGGCAATTTCTTAAATGTTTTCTGGGTCTGAGTTGGTTTTGCCTTCTTCCTTCCCAAATGTTGTATTCTGACGCAATACAAACAAGAGTTTGTTTAAAGTAGCCATTATGAAATAAAAAACACTACAAATAGGCGTTTTAAGCTTAGAAATCTACAGGTAACACGACCAAGGGGAGTTTTTGTGTTTTGGAAAATACAATGGAACACTTTGGCTAGGTGACAGATATTAATTGCCTCCAAACTGAGTTTCACTGCGATATTCAGGTTAATTCAGTCAGAATTCCACAGGCAGTCCGCTGAAGGGGTGGATGAATCCGGGAACAGCCGGTTTCCTTGCGACTAACTCAAGCCCAATATCATTATGGATTCTTGCATTTTTTGGCTTTTTTCTCCGTTTTCTTATTTATCATGGTTTGTAATGAATTTTCTGATGTGAGCTTTGGTTTTGAGGCTGGCATATTGAGTTCAGGGCACCGGAGGAATGGTCTTTTTCAAACAGGGCACAGCTGTTGGCCTGCTCCAATTCTGGCTTGCTGTCATTGTTTTAAGTACCTCAGCCGATTTGTGGCTTCTTGAGCGGAAATTTTAAATGTTTTCTGGACAGAGTAGCCATTATGAAATAAAAAATACAACTAATAGGCGTTTGAATCTTAGAAATCTACAGGTAACACGAGCAAGGTGAGTTTTTGTGTTTTGGATAATAAAATGGTCTGAGGTGACAGATATTAATTGCCCCCAAACTGAGTTTCACTGCGATTTTCAGGTTAATTCAGTCAGAATTCCACAGGCAGTCAGCTGGAGGGGTGGATGAATCCAGGAACAGCCGGTTTCCTTGCAACTCAATCAAGCCCAATATCATTATGCATTCTTGCATTTCTTTGGCTTTTTTCTCATTTTTCTTATTTATCATGGTTTGTAATGCATTTTCTGATGTGAGCTTTGGTTTTGAGGCTGCAATATGGAGTTCAGGGCACCGGGGCAATGGTCTTTTTCAAACATGGCACAGCTGTTGGCCTGCTCCAATTCTGGCTTGCTGTCATTGTTTTGAGTGCCTCAGCCGATTTGTGGTTTTTTGAGCGGCAATTTCCAAAATGTTTTCTGGGTCTGAGATGGTTTTGCCTTCTTCCTTCCCAAATGTTGTATTCTGACACAATGCAAACAAGAGTTTGGGCAGAGTAGCTATTATGAAATAAAAAACACAACAAATAGGCTTTTGAAGCTTAGAAATCTACAGGTAACACGACCAAGGGGAGTTTTTGTTTTGGAATATCAAATGGAACACTTTGGCTGAGGTGACAGTTATTTACTGCCTCCAAACGGAGTTTCACTGCGATATTCAGGTTAATTCAGTCAGAATTCCACAGGCAGTCAGCTGGAGGGGTGGATGAATCTGGGTACAGCCAATTTCCTTGCGACTAAATCAAGCCCAATATCATTATGGATTCTAGCATTTCTTTGGCTTTTTTCTCATTTTTCTTATTTATCATGGTTTGTAATGAATTTTCTGATGTGAGCTTTGGTTTTGCGGCTGCAATATGGAGTTCAGGGCACAAGAGGAAGGTTATTTTTCAAAAAGGGCACAGCTGTTGACTTGCTCCAATTCTGCCTTGCTGTCATTGTTTTGGGTGCCTTAGCTGACTTTTGTTTTCTTGAGCGGCAATTTCCTAAATGTTTTCTGGGTCTGAGAGGTTTTTGCCTTCTTCCTTCCCAAATTTTGTATTGTGACGCAATATAAACATGAGTTCAGACAGAGTACCGATTATAAAATAAAAAACACAACAAATAGGCGTTTGAAGCTTAGAAATCTACAGGTAACATGACCAAGGTGAGTTTTTGTGTTTTGAAAAATCAAATCGAACACTTTGGCTGAGGTGACAGATATTAATTGCCTCCAAACTGAGGTTCACTGCGATTTTCCGGTTAATTCAGTCATATTTCCACAGGCAGTCAGCTGGAGGGGTGGATGAATCTGGGAACAGCCGGTATCCTTGCGACTCAATCAAGCCCAATATCATTATGGATTCTTGCATTTCTTTGGCTTTTTTCTTCGTTTTCTTATTTATCATGGTTTGTAATGAATTTTCTGATGTGAGCTTTGGTTTTGAGGCTGGCATATGGAGTTCAGGGTAACAGAGGAATGGTCTTTTTCAAACAGGGCACAGCTGTTGGCCTGCTCCAAGTCTGGCTTGCTGTCATTGTTTTGGGTGCCTCAGCCGATTATTGGTCTTTTGAGCGGCAATTTACTACATGTTTTCTGGGCCTGAATTGGTTTTTCCTTCTTCCTTCCGAAATTTTGTATACTGACGCAATACAAACAAGAGTTTCGGCAGAGTAGCCATTATGAAATAAAAAACACAACAAATAGTCATTTGAAGCTTAGAAATCGACAGGTAACACGAGCAAGGTTAGTTTTTGTGTTTTGGAAAATAAAATGGAACACTTTGGCTGAGGTGACAGATATTAATTGCCTCCAAACTGAGTTTCACTGCAATTTTCAGGTGAATTCAGTCAGAATTCCACAGGCAGTCAGCTGGAGGAGTGGATGAATCTGGGAATAGCCGGTTTCCTTGCGATTGAATCAAGCCCAATATCATTATAGATTCTTGCATTTCTTTGGCTTTTTTCTTATTTTTCTTATTTATCATGGTTTGTAATGAATTTTCTGATGTGAGCTTTATTTTGAGGCTGCAATATAGACTTCAGTGCAGAAGAGAATGGTTCTTTTTCAATCAGGGCACACCTCTTTGCTTGCTCCAATCTGGTTTAATGTCATTGCTTTGGGTACCTCTGCTGACTTTTGGTTTCTTGAGCGGCAATTTCCTAAATGATTTCTGGGTGTGAGTTGGTTTTGCCTTCTTCCTTCCCAAATGTTGTATTCTGATGCAATACAAACAAAAGTTTGGGCAGAGTAGCCATTATGAAATGAAAAACACAACAAATAGTCGTTTAAAGCTTAGAACTCTACAGGTAACACGACCAAGGTGAGTTTTTGTGTTTTGGAAAATCAAATGGAACACTTTGGATGAGGTGACAGATATTAATTGCCTCCAATCTGAGTTTCACTGCGATTTTCAGCTGAATTCAGTCAGAATTCCACAGGCAGTCAGCTGCAGTGGTCGATGAATCCTGGAACAGCCGGTTTCCTTGAGACTAAATCAAGCCCAATATCATTATGCATTCTTGGAATTCTTTGGCTTTTTTCTCATTTTCCTTATTTTTCATGGTTTGTAATGCATTTTCTGATGTCAGCTTTGGTTTTGAGGCTGCAATATGGAGTTCAGGGCACCGGAGGAATGGTCTTTTTCAAACAGGGCACAGCTTTTGGCCTGCTCCAATTCTGGCTTGCTGTTATTGTTTTGAGTGCCTCAGCTGACTTTTGGTTTCTTGAGCTGCAATTTCCTACATGTTTTCTGAGTCTGAGTTGGTTTTGCCTTTTTCCTTCCCAAATTTTGTATTCTGACGCCATACAAACAAGAGTTTGGGGCGAGTAGCCAGTGTGAAATACAAAACACAACAAATAGTCTTTTGAGCCTTAGAAATCTACAGGTAACACGACCAAGGGGAGTTTTTGTGTTTTGGAAAATCAAATGGAACACTTTGGCTGAGGTGACAGATATTAATTGCCTCCAAACTGAGTTTCACTGCGATTTTCAGGTAAATTCAGTCAGAATTCCACAGGCAGTCAGCTGGAGGGGTTGATGAATCCGGGAACAGCCGGTTTCCTTGCAACTCAATCAAGCCTAATATCATTATGGATTCTTGCATTTCTTTGGCTTTTTTCTCATCTTTCTTATTTATCATGGTTTAAATGAATTTTCTGATGTGAGCTTTGGTTTTTAGGCTGCAATATGGAGTTCAGGGCACCGGAGGAATGGTCTTTTTCAAACAGGGCACAGCTGTTGGCCTGCTCCAATTCTGCCTTGCTGTCATTGTTTTGAGTGCCTCAGCCGATTTGTGGTTTTTTGAGCGGCAATTTCTTAAATGTTTTCTGGGTCTGAGTTGGTTTTGCCTTCTTCCTTCCCAAATGTTGTATTCTGACGCAATACAAACAAGAGTTTCGGCAGAGTAGCCATTATGAAATAAAAAACACTACAAATAGGCGTTTTAAGCTTAGAAATCTACAGGTAACACGACCAAGGGGAGTTTTTGTGTTTTGGAAAATACAATGGAACACTTTGGCTAGGTGACAGATATTAATTGCCTCCAAACTGAGTTTCACTGCGATATTCAGGTTAATTCAGTCAGAATTCCACAGGCAGTCCGCTGAAGGGGTGGATGAATCCGGGAACAGCCGGTTTCCTTGCGACTAACTCAAGCCCAATATCATTATGGATTCTTGCATTTTTTGGCTTTTTTCTCTGTTTTCTTATTTATCATGGTTTGTAATGAATTTTCTGATGTGAGCTTTGGTTTTGAGGCTGGAATATGGACTTCATGGTACTGGAGGAATGGTCTTTTTCAAACAGGGCACAGCTGTTGGCTTGCTCCAATTCTGGCTTGCTGTCATTGTTTTGGTTCCTCAGCTCAATTTTGGTTTGTTGAGCGGCAATTTCCTGAATATTTTCTTGGTCTGATTTGGTTTTGCCTTCCTCCTTCCCAAATTTTGTATTCTGACGCCATACAAACATGAGTTTGGGCAGAGTACCGATTATGAAATACAAAACACAACAAATGGGCATTTGAAGCTTAAAAATCTACAGGTTACATGACCAAGGTGAGTTTTTGTGTTTTGGAAAAAAAAATGTTACACTTTGGCTGAGGTCACAGATATTAATTGACTCCAAACTGAGTTTCCCTGCGATTTTCAGGTTAATTCAGTCAGAATTCCACAGGCAGACAGCTGGAGGTATGGATGAATCTGGGGACAGCCGGTTTCCTTGTGACTAAATCAAGCCCAATATCATTAAGGATTCTTGCATTTCTTTGGCTTTTTTCTCTTTTTTCTTATTTATCATGGTTTGTAATGAATTTTCTGATGTGAGCTTTGGTTTGGAGGCTGGCATATTGAATTCAGGGCACAAGAGGAAGGTTCTTTTTCAATCAGGGCACAGCTGTTGGCTTGCTCCAATTCTGGCTTGCTGTCATTGTTTTGGGTGCCTCAGCTGATTTGTGGATTCTTGAGCGGCAATTTCCTTAATGTTTTCTGGGTCTGAGTCGGTTTTGCCTTCTTATTCCCATATTTTGTATTCTGATGCAATACAAGCAAGATTTGGACAGAGTAGCCATTATGAAAGAAAAAAAAAACACAGAAATTGCCCTTTCAGGATTAGAAATCTACTGGCAACAGGATCAACATTAGTTTCTGTGTTTTGGAAAATGACATGGAACCCTTCTGCTGAGGGGACAGATTCTAATTCCCTCCAAATTGAGTGTGAGTGCGATTTTGAGGTGAAATCAATCAGAATTCCAAAGTCAGTCAGTGGAAGGGGGGATGAATCTTTAAACAGTCAGTTTCCTTGTGTCTAAATCCAGCCAAATATCACTAAGAACTCGTGCATTTCTTTGGCTTTTTTCTCATTTTTCTTATTTATCATGGTTTGTAATGAATTTTCTGATGTGAGCTTTGGTTTTGAGGCTGGCATATGGAGTTCAGGGCACAAGAGGAAGGTTCTTTTTCAATCAGGGCACAGCTGTTGTCTTTCTCCAATTCTGGCTTGCTGTCATTGTTGTGGGTTCTTCAGCTGACTTTTGGTTTCTTGAGTGGCAATTTCCTAAAGGTTTTCTGGGTCTGAGTTGGTTTTGCCTTCTTCCTTCCCAAATTTTGTATTCTGACGCAATACAATCAAGAGTTTGGACAGAGTAGCAATTATGAAATAAAAAACAAAACAAATAGGCATTTGAAATTTTGAAATCTACAGGTAAGAAAACTAAGGTGAGTTTTTGGGTTTTGGAAGATAAAATGGAACACTTTGGCTGAGGTGACAGATATTAATTGCCTCCAAACCGAGTTTCACTGCGATTTTTTTGTTAATTCATTCAGAAACCAAAGACACTCAGTTGGGAGGTGTGGATGAATCTGGAAACAGCCGTTTACATGGCAAAAAATCAAGCCCAATATTACTAAGAACTCCTGCATTTCTTTGGCTTTTTTCTCATTTTTCTTCTTTATCATGGTTTGTAATGAATTTTCTGATGTGAGCTTTGGTTTTGAGGCTGGTATATTGAGCTCAGGGCACAAGAGGAAGGTTCTTTTTCAATCAGGGCACAGCTGTTGGCTTGCTCCAATTCTGGCTTGCTGTCATTGTTTTGGGTGCCTCAGCTGATTTGTGGTTTCTTGAGCGGCAATTTCCTAAATGTTTTCTGGGTCTGAGTCGGTTTGGCCTTCTTATTCCCAAATTTTGTATTCTGAATCAATACAAGCAAGATTTTGGCAGAGTAGCCATTACGAAAGAAAAAAAAAATACACAGGAAATTGCCCTTTCAGGATTAGAAATCTACAGGCAACTCGACCAAGATGAGTTTCTGTGTTTTGGAAAATGACATGGAACACTTCTGCTGAGGGGACAGATTCTAATTCCCTCAAAATTGAGTGTGAGTGCGATTTTGAGGTGAATTCAATCAGAATTCCAAGGTCTGTCTGTGGAAGGGGGGGATGAATTTGGAAACAGCCAGTTTCCTTCTGTCTAAATCCAGCCAAATACCACAAAGGACTCTTGAATTTCTTTGGCTTTCTCAGATTTCCCTTATTTATCGTGGTTTGTAATGAATTTTCTGATGGGAGCTTTGGTTTTGAGGCTGCAATATGGAGTTCAGGGCACCGCAGGAATGGTCTTTTTAAAACAGGGCACAGCTGTTGGCTTGCTCCAATTCTGTCTTGCTTTCAAGGTTTTGGGTGCCTCAGCTGATTTGTGGTTTCTTGAGCGGCAATTTCCTAAATGTTTTCTGGGTCTGAGTTGGTTTTGCCTTCTTCCTTTCCAAATTTTCTATTCTGACGTAATACAAACAAGAGTTTGGACAGAGTAGCCATTATGAAATAAAAAACACAACAAATATGCGTTTGAAGCTTATATATGTACAGGTAACACGAGCAAGGTAAGTTTTTTTGTTTTCGAAAGTAAAATTGAACACTCTGGCTGAGGTAACAGATATTAATTGCCTCCAAAACCGAGTTTCACTGCAATTTTTTTGTTAATTCATTCAGAAACCAAAGACACTCAGTTGGGAGGTGTGGATGAATCTGGAAACAGCCGTTTACATGGCCATAATTCAAGCCCAATATCCCTAAGAACTCCTGCATTTCTTTGGCTTTTTTCTCATTTTTCTTATTTATCATGGTTTGTAATGAATTTTCTGATGTGAGCTTTGGTTTTGAGGCTGGCATATGGAGTTCAGGGCACAAGAGGAAGGTTCTTTTTCAATCAGGGCACAGCTGTTGGCTTTCTCCAATTCTGGCTTGCTGTCATTGTTGTGGGTTCTTCAGCTGACTTTTGGTTTCTTGAGTGGCAATTTCCTAAAGGTTTTCTGGGTCTGAGTTGGTTTTGCCTTCTTCCTTCCCAAATTTTGTATTCTGACGCAATACAATCAAGAGTTTGGACAGAGTAGCAATTATGAAATAAAAAACAAAACAAATAGGCATTTGAAATTTTGAAATCTACAGGTAAGAAGACTAAGGTGAGTTTTTGGGTTTTGGAAGATAAAATGGAACACTTTGGCTGAGGTGACAGATATTAATTGCCTCCAAACCGAGTTTCACTGCGATTTTTTTGTTAATTCATTCAGAAACCAAAGACACTCAGTTGGGAGGTGTGGATGAATCTGGAAACAGCCGTTTACATGGCAAAAAATCAAGCCCAATATTACTAAGAACTCCTGCATTTCTTTGGCTTTTTTCTCATTTTTCTTCTTTATCATGGTTTGTAATGAATTTTCTGATGTGAGCTTTGGTTTTGAGGCTGGTATATTGAGTTCAGGGCACAAGAGGAAGGTTCTTTTTCAATCAGGGCACAGCTGTTGGCTTGCTCCAATTCTGGATTGCTGTCATTGTTTTGGGTGCCTCAGCTGATTTGTGGTTTCTTGAGCGGCAATTTCCTAAATGTTTTCTGGGTCTGAGTCGGTTTGGCCTTCTTATTCCCAAATTTTGTATTCTGAATCAATACAAGCAAGATTTTGGCAGAGTAGCCATTACGAAAGAAAAAAAAATACACAGGAAATTGCCCTTTCAGGATTAGAAATCTACAGGCAACTCGACCAAGATGAGTTTCTGTGTTTTGGAAAATTACATGGAACACTTCTGCTGAGGGGACAGATTCTAATTCCCTCAAAATTGAGTGTGAGTGCGATTTTGAGGTGAATTCAATCAGAATTCCAAGGTCTGTCTGTGGAAGGGGGGGATGAATCTGGAAACAGCCAGTTTCCTTCTGTCTAAATCCAGCCAAATACCACAAAGGACTCTTGAATTTCTTTGGCTTTCTCAGATTTCCCTTATTTATCGTGGTTTGTAATGAATTTTCTGATGGGAGCTTTGGTTTTGAGGCTGCAATATGGAGTTCAGGGCACCGCAGGAATGGTCTTTTTAAAACAGGGCACAGCTGTTGGCTTGCTCCAATTCTGTCTTGCTTTCAAGGTTTTGGGTGCCTCAGCTGATTTGTGGTTTCTTGAGCGGCAATTTCCTACATGTTTTCTGGGTCTGAGTTGGTTTTGCCTTCTTCCTTTCCAAATTTTCTATTCTGACGTAATACAAACAAGAGTTTGGACAGAGTAGCCATTATGAAATAAAAAACACAACAAATAGGCGTTTGAAGCTTATATATGTACAGGTAACACGAGCAAGGTAAGTTTTTGTGTTTTCGAAAGTAAAATTGAACACTCTGGCTGAGGTGACAGATATTAATTGCCTCCAAAACCGAGTTTCACTGCGATTTTTTTGTTAATTCATTCAGAAACCAAAGACACTCAGTTGGGAGGTGTGGATGAATCTGGAAACAGCCATTTACATGGCCATAATTCAAGCCCAATATCCCTAAGAACTCCTGCATTTCTTTGGCTTTTTTCTCATTTTTCTTATTTATCATGGTTTGTAATGAATTTTCTGATGTGAGCTTTGGTTTTGAGGCTGGCATATGGAGTTCAGGGCACAAGAGGAAGGTTCTTTTTCAATCAGGGCACAGCTGTTGGCTTTCTCCAATTCTGGCTTGCTGTCATTGTTGTGGGTTCTTCAGCTGACTTTTGGTTTCTTGAGTGGCAATTTCCTAAATGTTTTCTGGGTCTGAGTTGGTTTTGCCTTCTTCCTTCCCAAATTTTGTATTCTGACGCAATACAAACAAGAGTTTGGACAGAGTAGCAATTATGAAAAAAAAAAAACAAAAGAAATAGGCATTTGAAGTTTTGAAATCTACAGGTAAGAAGACTAAGGTGAGTTTTTGAGTTTTGGAAGATAAAATGGAACACTTTGGCTGAGGTGACAGATATTAATTGCCTCCAAACCGAGTTTCACTGCGATTTTCAGGTTAATTCAGTCAGAAACCACAGACATTCAGCTGGGAGGTGTGGATGAATCTGGAAACAGCCGTTTACATGGCAATAAATCAAGCCCAATATTAATAAGAACTCCTGCATTTCTTTGGCTTTTTTCTCATTTTTCTTCTTTATCATGGTTTGTAATGAATTTTCTGATGTGAGCTTTGGTTTTGAGGCTGGTATATTGAGCTCAGGGCACAAGAGGAAGGTTCTTTTTCAATCAGAGCACAGCTGTTGGCTTTCTCCAATTCTGGCTTGCTGTCATTGTTTTGGGTGCTCAGCCGATTTGTGGTTTCTTGAGTGGCAATTTCCTAAATGTTTTCTGGGTCTGAGTCGGTTTTGCCTTCTTATTCCCAAATTTTGTATTCTGATGCAATACAAGCAAGATTTTGGCAGAGTAGCCATTATAAAAGAAAAAAAAAACACAGCAAATTGCCCTTTCAGGATTAGAAATCTACAGGCAACGCGACCAAGATGAGTTTCTGTGTTTTGGAAAATGACATGGAACACTTCTGCTGAGGGGACAGATTCTAATTCCCTCCAAATTGAGTGTGAGTGCGATTTTGAGGTGAATTCAATCAGAATTCCAAGGTCTGTCTGTGGAAGGGGGGGATGAATCTGGAAACAGCCAGTTTCCTTCTGTCTAAATCCAGCTAAATACCACAAAGGACTCTTGAATTTCTTTGGCTTTCTCAGATTTCCCTTATTTATCATGGTTTGTAACGAATTTTCTGATGGGAGCTTTGGTTTTGAGGCTGCAATATGGAGTTCTGGGCACTGGATTAATGGTCTTGTTCAATCAGGGCACAGCTGTTGGCTTGCTCCAATTCTGTCTTGCTTTCAAGGTTTTGGGTGCCTCAGCTGATTTGTGGTTTCTTGAGTGGCAATTTCCTAAATGTTTTCTGGGTCTGAGTTGGTTTTGCCTTCTTCCTTCCCAAATTTAGTATTCTGATGCAATGCAAAGAAGAGTTTGTACAGAGTAGCCATTATGAAATAAACAACACAACAAATAGGCGTTTCAAGATTTTAAATCTGCAGGTAACACGACCAAAGTGAGTTTTTTTGTTTTGGAAAATAAAATGGAAAACTTTGGCTGAGGTGACAGATATTAATTGCCTCCAAACGGAGTTTCACTGTGATTTTCGGGTTCATTCTGTGAGAATTCCACAGGCAGTCAGCTTTAGGCGTGGATGAATCTGGGAACTGCTGGCTTCCTTGAGACTAAATCAAGCCCAATATCATTATGCATTCTTGCATTTCTTTGGCTTTTTTTCTGATTTTTCTTATTTATCATTGTTTGTAATGAATTTTCTGATGTGAGCTTTGGTTTTGAGGCTGCAATATGGAGTTCAGGGCACAAGAGGAAGGTTCTTTTTCAATCAGGGCACAGCTGTTGTCTTGCTGCAATTCTGCTTGCTGTCATTGTTTTGGGTGCCTCAGCTGATTTGTGGATTCTTGTGTTGCAGTTTCCTAAATGTTTTCTAGGTCTGAGTCGGATTTGCCTTCTTATTCCCAAATTTTGTATTCTGATGCAACATAAGCAAGATTTGGACAGAGCAGCCATTATGAAAGAAAAAAAACCACAGCAAATTGCCCTTTCAGGATTAGAAATCTATAGGCAACACGACCAAGATGAGTTTCTGTGTTTTGGAAAATGACATGGAACGCTTCTGCTGAGCGGACAGATTCTAATTCCCTCCAAATTGAGTGTGAGTGCGATTTTGAGGTGAATTCAATCAGAATTCCAAGGTCTGTCTGTGGAAGGGGGAGATGAATCCGGAAACAGCCAGTTTCTTTGTGTCTAAATCCAGCCAAATACCAAAAAGGACTCTTGAATTTCTTTGGCTTTCTCAGATTTCCCTTATTTATCATGGTTTCTAATGAATTTTCTGATGTGAGCTTTGGTTTTGAGGATGGAATATGGAGTTCAGGGCACTGGATTAATGGTCTTGTTCAATCAGGGCACAGCTGTTGGCTTGCTCCAATTCTGTCTTGCTTTCAAGGTTTTGGGTGCCTCAGCCGATTTGTGTTTTCTTGAGCGGCAATTTCCTAAATGTTTTCTGGGTCTGAGTTGGTTTTCCCTTCTTCCTTCCCACATTTTGTATTCTGACGCAATACAAACAAGAGTTTGGACAGAGCAGCCATCATGAAATAAAAAAAAAAAAAAACAACAAATTAGCGTTTGAAGCTTATGAATCTAAGGGTAACACGACCAAGGTGAGTTTTTGTGATTTGGAAAATCAAATGGAACACTTTTGCTGAGGTGACTGATATTATTGCCTCCAAACTTAGTCTTACTGCGATATTCAGGTTAATTCAGTCAGAATTCCACAGGCAGTCAGCTGGAGGGGTGGATGAATCCGGGAACAGCCGGTTTCCTTGCAACTAATTCAAGCCACTATGATTATGGATTCTTGCATTTCTTTGGCTTTTTTCTCTTTTTTCTTATTTATGATGATTTGTAATGAATTTTCTGATGTGAGCTTTGGTTTTGAGGCTGGCATATTGAGTTCAGGGCACAAGAGGAAGGTTCTTTTTCAATCAGGGCACAGCTGTTGGCTTGCTCCAATTCTGGCTTGCTGTCATTGTTTTGGGTGCCTCAGCCGATTTGTGGTTTCTTGAGCGGCAATTTCCTTAATGTTTTCTGGGTCTGAGTCGGTTTTGCCTTCTTATTCCCATATTTTGTATTCTGATGCAATACAAGCAAGATTTGGACAGAGTAGCCATAATGAAAGAAAAAAAAAAAAACACAGAAATTGCCCTTTCAGGATTAGAAATCTACTGGCAACGTGATCAAGATTAGTTTCTGTGTTTTGGAAAATGACATGGAACCCTTCTGCTGAGGGGACAGATTCTAATTCCCTCCAAATTGAGTGTGAGTGCAATTTTGAGGTGAAATCAATCAGAATTCCAAAGTCAGTCAGTGGAAGGGGGGGATGAATCTTTAAACAGCCAGTTTCCTTGTGTCTAAATCCAGCCAAATATCACTAAGAACTCGTGCATTTCTTTGGCTTTTGTCTCATTTTTCTGATTTATCATGGTTTGTAATGAATTTTCTGATGTGAGCTTTGGTTTTGAGGCTGGCATATTGAGTTCAGGGCACCGGATCAATGGTCTTTTTCAAACAGGACACAGCTGTTTGCTTGTTGCAATTCTGGCTTGCTGTCATTGTTTTGCGTGCCTCAGCTGTTTTTGGTTTCTTTAGCGGCAATTTCCTACATGTTTTCTGGGTCTGAGTTGGTTTTGCCTTCTTCCTTTCCAAATTTTCTATTCTGACGTAATACAAACAAGAGTTTGGACAGAGTAGCCATTATGAAATAAAAAACACAACAAATAGGCGTTTGAAGCTTATATATGTACAGGTAACACGAGCAAGGTAAGTTTTTGTGTTTATGAAAATAAAATTGAACACTCTGGCTGAGGTGACAGATATTAATTGCCTCCAAAACCGAGTTTCACTGCTATTTTTTTGTTAATTCATTCAGAAACCAAAGACACTCAGTTGGGAGGTGTGGATGTATCTGGAAACAGCCGTTTACATGGCCATAATTCAAGCCCAATATCCCTAAGAACTCCTGCATTTCTTTGGCTTTTTTCTCATTTTTCTTATTTATCATGGTTTGTAATGAATTTTCTGATGTGAGCTTTGCTTTTGAGGCTGGCATATTGAGTTCAGGGCACAAGAGGAAGGTTCTCTTTCAATCAGGGCACAGCTGTTGGCTTTCTCCAATTCTGGCTTGCTGTCATTGTTGTGGGTTCCTCAGCTGACTTTTGGTTTCTTGAGTGGCAATTTCCTAAATGTTTTCTGGGTCTGACACGGTTTTTCCTTCTTATTCCCAAATTTTGTATTCTGACGCAATACAAACAAGAGTTTGGACAGAGTAGCAATGATGAAATAAAAAACACAACAAATAGGCATTTTAAGCTTAGAAATCTACAGGTAAGAAGACAAAGGTGAGTTTCTGAGTTTTGGAAAATAAAATGGAACACTTTGGCTGAGGTGACAGATATTAATTGCCTCCAAACCGAGTTTCACTGCGATTTTCAGGGTAATTCAGTCAGAAACCACAGACACTCAGCTGGGAGGTGTGGATGAATCTAGAAACAGCCGTTCACATGGCAATAAATCAAGCCCAATATTACTAAGAACTCCTGCATTTCTTTGGCTTTTTTCTCATTTTTCTGATTTATAATGGTTTGTAATGAATTTTCTGATGTGAGCTTTGGTTTTGAATCTGCTATATTGAGCTCAGGGCACAAGAGGAAGGTTCTTTTTCAATCAGGGCACAGCTGTTGGCTTGCTCCAATTCTGGCTTGCTGTCATTGTTGTAGGTTCCTCTGCTGACTTTTGGATTCTTGAGTGGCAATTTCCTAAATGTTTTCTGGGTCTGAGTCGGTTTTGCCTTCTTCCTTGCCAAATTTTGTATTCTGACGCAATACAAACAAGAGCTTGGGCAGAGTAGCCATTATGAAATAAAAAACAAAACAAATAGGCATTTGAAGTTTTGAAATCTACAGGTAAGAAGACTAAGGTGAGTTTTTGAGTTTTGGAAGATAAAATGGAACACTTTGGCTGAGGTGACAGATATTAATTGCCTCCAAACCGAGTTTCACTGCGATTTTCAGGTTAATTCAGTCAGAAACCACAGACATTCAGCTGGGAGATGTGGATGAATCTGGAAACAGCCGTTTACATGGCAATAAATCAAGCCCAATATTACTAAGAACTCCTGCATTTCTTTGCCTTTTTTCTCTTTTTTCTTATTTATCATGGTTTGTAATGAATTTTCTGATGTGAGCTTTGGTTTTGAGTCTGGCATATTGAGTTCAGGGCACAAGAGGAAGGTTCTTTTTCAATCAGGGCACAGCTGTTGGCTTGTTCCAATTCTGTCTTGTTTTAAGTTTTTGGGTGCCTCAGTGGTGTTTGGTTTCTTGAGAGGCAATTTTCTAAATGTTTTCTGGGTCTGAGTTGGTTTTGCCTTCTTCCTTCCCAAATTTTGTATTCTGACGCAATACAAACAAGAGCTTAGACAGAATAATGAATTTTCTGATGTGAGCTTTGGTTTTGAGGCTGCAATATGGAGTTCAGTGCACAAGAGAATGGTTCTTTTTCAATCAGGGCACAGCTGTTGGCTTGCTCCAATTCTGGCTTGCTGTCATTGGTTTAGGTGCCCCAGCCGATTTGAGGTTTCTTGAGCAGCAATTTCCTAAATGTTTTCTGGGTCTGAGTTGGTTTTGCCTTCTTCCTCCCCAAATTTTGTATTCTGACGGCATACAAACAAGAGTTTCGGCAGAGTAGCCATTATGAAATAAAAAACACAACACATAGGCATTTGAAGCTTATAAATCTACAGGTAACACGAACAAGGTGAGTTTTTGTGTTTTGGAAAATAAAATGGAACACTTTGGCTGAGGTGACAGTTATATATTGCCTCCAAACTGAGTTTCACTGCGAATTTCAGGTTAATTTAGTCAGAAGTCTGCAGGCAGTCAGCTTTAGGGTTGGATGAATCCGGGAACAGCCGGTTTCCTTGAGACTAAATCAAGCCCAATATCATTATGGATTCTTGCATTTCTTCAGCTTTTTTCTCATTTTTCTTATTCATCATGGTTTGTAATGAATTTTCCGATGTGAGCTTTGCTTTTGAGGCTGGCATATTGAGTTCAGGGCACAAGAGGAAGGTTCTTTTTCAATCAGGGCACAGCTGTTGGCTTTCTCCAATTCTGGCTTGCTGTCATTGTTGTGGGTTCCTCAGCTGACTTTTGGTTTCTTGAGTGGCAATTTCCTAAATGTTTTCTGGGTCTGACACGGTTTTTCCTTCTTAATCCCAAATTTTGTATTCTGACGCAATACAAACAAGAGTTTGGACAGACTATCAATGATGAAATAAAAAAACAAAACAAATAGGCATTTGAAGCTTAGAAATCTACAGGTAAGAAGACTAAGGTGAGTTTTTGAGTTTTGGAAAATAAAATGGAACACTTTGGCTGAGGTGACAGATATTAATTGCCTCCAAACCGAGTTTCACTGCAATTTTCAGGTTAATTCAGTCAGAAACCACAGACACTCAGCTGGGAGGTGTGGATGAATCTGGAAACAGCCGTTCACATGGCAATAAATCAAGCCCAATATTACTAAGAACTCCTGCATTTCTTTGGCTTTTTTCTCATTTTTCTTATTCATCATGGTTTGTAATGAATTTTCTGATGTGAGCTTTGGTTTTGAGGCTGGTATATTGAGTTCAGGGCACAAGAGGAAGGTTCTTTTTCAATCAGGGCACAGCTGTTGGCTTGCTCCAATTCTGGCTTGCTGTCATTGTTTTGGGTGCCTCAGCCGATTTGTGGTTTCTTGAGCGGCAATTTCCTAAATGTTTTCTGGGTCTGAGTCGGTTTTGCCTTCTTATTCCCAAATTTTGTATTCTGATGCAATACAAGCAAGATTTTGGCAGAGTAGCCATTATAAAAGAAAAAAAAAAAAAAACACAGCAAATTGACCTTTCAGGATTAGAAATCTACAGGCAACGCGACCAAGATGAGTTTCTGTGTTTTGGAAAATGACATGGAACACTTCTGCTGAGGGGACAGATTCTAATTCCCTCCAAATTGAGTGTGAGTGCGATTTTGAGGTGAATTCAATCAGAATTCCAAGGTCTGTCTGTGGAAGGGGGGGATGAATCTGGAAACAGCCAGTTTCCTTCTGTCTAAATCCAGCTAAATACCACAAAGCACTCTTGAATTTCTTTGGCTTTCTCAGATTTCCCTTATTTATCATGGTTTGTAACGAATTTTCTGATGGGAGCTTTGGTTTTGAGGCTGCAATATGGAGTTCTGGGCACTGGATTAATGGTCTTGTTCAATCAGGGCACAGCTGTTGGCTTGCTCCAATTCTGTCTTGCTTTCAAGGTTTTGGGTGCCTCAGCTGATTTGTGGTTTCTTGAGCGGCAATTTCCTAAATGTTTTCTGGGTCTGAGTTGGTTTTGCCTTCTTCCTTCCCAAATTTAGTATTCTGATGCAATGCAAAGAAGAGTTTGTACAGAGTAGCCATTATGAAATAAACAACACAACAAATAGGCGTTTCAAGATTTTAAATCTGCAGGTAACACGACCAAAGTGAGTTTTTTTGTTTTGGAAAATAAAATGGAAAACTTTGGCTGAGGTGACAGATATTAATTGCCTCCAAACGGAGTTTCACTGTGATTTTCGGGTTCATTCTGTGAGAATTCCACAGGCAGTCAGCTTTAGGCGTGGATGAATCTGGGAACTGCTGGTTTCCTTGCGACTAAATCAAGCCCAATATCATTATGGATTCTTGCATTTCTTTGGCTTTTTTTCTGATTTTTCTTATTTATCATTGTTTGTAATGAATTTTCTGATGTGAGCTTTGGTTTTGAGGCTGCAATATGGAGTTCAGGGCACAAGAGGAAGGTTCTTTTTCAATCAGGGCACAGCTGTTGTCTTGCTGCAATTCTGCTTGCTGTCATTGTTTTGGGTGCCTCAGCTGATTTGTGGATTCTTGTGTTGCAGTTTCCTAAATGTTTTCTGGGTCTGAGTCGGATTTGCCTTCTTATTCCCAAATTTTGTATTCTGATGCAACATAAGCAAGATTTTGGACAGGGTAGCCATTATGAAAGAAAAAAAAAACAGCAAATTGCCCTTTCAGGATTAGAAATCTATAGGCAACACGACCAAGATGAGTTTCTGTGTTTTGGAAAATGACATGGAACCCTTCTGCTGAGGGGACAGATTCTAATTCCCTCCAAATTGAGTGTGAGTGCGATTTTGAGGTGAATTCAATCAGAATTCCAAGGTCTGTCTGTGGAAGGGGGGGGATGAATCCGGAAACAGCCAGTTTCTTTCTGTCTAAATCCAGCCAAATACCACAAAGGACTCTTGAATTTCTTTGGCTTTCTCAGATTTCCCTTATTTATCATGGTTTCTAATGAATTTTCTGATGTGAGCTTTGGTTTTGAGGATGGAATATGGAGTTCAGGGCACTGGATTAATGGTCTTGTTCAATCAGGGCACAGCTGTTGGCTTGCTCCAATTCTGTCTTGCTTTCATGGTTTTGGGTGCCTCAGCCGATTTGTGGTTTCTTGAGCGGCAATTTCCTAAATGTTTTCTGGGTCTGAGTTGGTTTTCCCTTCTTCCTTCCCACATTTTGTATTCTGACGCAATACAAACAAGAGTTTGGACAGAGTAGCCATTATGAAATAAAAAAAAAAAACAACAACAAATTAGCGTTTGAAGCTTATAAATCTAAGGGTAACATGACCAAGGTGAGTTTTTGTGATTTAGAAAATAAAATGGAACACTTTGGCTGAGGTGACTGATATTATTGCCTCCAAACTGAGTCTTACTGCGATTTTCAGGTTAATTCAGTCGGAATTCCACAGGCAGGCAGCTGGAACTGTGGATGAATCTGGGAACAGCCGGTTTCCTTGCAACTAAATCAAGCCCACTATCATTATGGATTCTTGCATTTCTTTGGCTTTTTCTCCATTTTCTTATTTATCATGGTTTGTAATGAATTTTCTGATGTGAGCTTTGGTTTTGAGTCTGCAATATTGAGTTCAGGGCACAAGAGGGAGGTTCTTTTTCAATCAGGGCACAGCTGTTGGCTTGCTCCAATTCTGGCTTGCTGTCATTGTTTTGGGTGCCTCAGCCGATTTGTGGTTTCTTGAGCGGCAATTTCCTTAATGTTTTCTGGGTCTGAGTCGGTTTTGCCTTCTTATTCCCATATTTTGTATTCTGATGCAATACAAGCAAGATTTGGACAGAGTAGCCATTATGAAAGAAAAAAAAAACACAGAAATTGCCCTTTCAGGATTAGAAATCTGCTGGCAACATGATCAAGATTAGTTTCTGTGTTTTGGAAAATGACATGGAACCCTTCTGCTGAGGGGACAGATTCTAATTCCCTCCAAATTGAGTGTGAGTGCAATTTTGAGGTGAAATCAATCAGAATTCCAAAGTCAGTCAGTGGAAGGGGGGGATGAATCTTTAAACAGCCAGTTTCCTTGTGTCTAAATCCAGCCAAATATCACTAAGAACTCGTGCATTTCTTTGGCTTTTGTCTCATTTTTCTGATTTATCATGGTTTGTAATGAATTTTCTGATGTGAGCTTTGGTTTTGAGGCTGGCATATTGAGTTCAGGGCACCGGATCAATGGTCTTTTTCAAACAGGACACAGCTGTTGGCTTGTTGCAATTCTGGCTTGCTGTCATTGTTTTGCGTGCCTCAGCTGTTTTTGGTTTCTTTAGCGGCAATTTCCTACATGTTTTCTGGGTCTGAGTTGGTTTTGCCTTCTTCCTTTCCAAATTTTCTATTCTGACGTAATACAAACAAGAGTTTGGACAGAGTAGCCATTATGAAATAAAAAACACAACAAATAGGCGTTTGAAGCTTATATATGTACAGGTAACACGAGCAAGGTAAGTTTTTGTGTTTTCGAAAGTAAAATTGAACACTCTGGCTGAGGTGACAGATATTAATTGCCTCCAAAACCGAGTTTCACTGCTATTTTTTTGTTAATTCATTCAGAAACCAAAGACACTCAGTTGGGAGGTGTGGATGAATCTGGAAACAGCCGTTTACATGGCCATAATTCAAGCCCAATATCCCTAAGAACTCCTGCATTTCTTTGGCTTTTTTCTCATTTTTCTTATTTATCATGGTTTGTAATGAATTTTCCGATGTGAGCTTTGCTTTTGAGGCTGGCATATTGAGTTCAGGGCACAAGAGGAAGGTTCTTTTTCAATCAGGGCACAGCTGTTGGCTTTCTCCAATTCTGGCTTGCTGTCATTGTTGTGGGTTCCTCAGCTGACTTTTGGTTTCTTGAGTGGCAATTTCCTAAATGTTTTCTGGGTCTGACACGGTTTTTCCTTCTTAATCCCAAATTTTGTATTCTGACGCAATACAAACAAGAGTTTGGACAGACTATCAATGATGAAATAAAAAAACAAAACAAATAGGCATTTGAAGCTTAGAAATCTACAGGTAAGAAGACTAAGGTGAGTTTTTGAGTTTTGGAAAATAAAATGGAACACTTTGGCTGAGGTGACAGATATTAATTGCCTCCAAACCGAGTTTCACTGCGATTTTCAGGTTAATTCAGTCAGAAACCACAGACACTCAGCTGGGAGGTGTGGATGAATCTGGAAACAGCCGTTCACATGGCAATAAATCAAGCCCAATATTACTAAGAACTCCTGCATTTCTTTGGCTTTTTTCTCATTTTTCTTATTCATCATGGTTTGTAATGAATTTTCTGATGTGAGCTTTGGTTTTGAGGCTGGTATATTGAGTTCAGGGCACAAGAGGAAGGTTCTTTTTCAATCAGGGCACAGCTGTTGGCTTGCTCCAATTCTGGCTTGCTGTCATTGTTTTGGGTGCCTCAGCCGACTTGTGGTTTCTTGAGCGGCAATTTCCTAAATGTTTTCTGGGTCTGAGTCGGTTTTGCCTTCTTATTCCCAAATTTTGTATTCTGATGCAATACAAGCAAGATTTTGGCAGAGTAGCCATTATAAAAGAAAAAAAAAAAAAACACAGCAAATTGACCTTTCAGGATTAGAAATCTACAGGCAACGCGACCAAGATGAGTTTCTGTGTTTTGGAAAATGACATGGAACACTTCTGCTGAGGGGACAGATTCTAATTCCCTCCAAATTGAGTGTGAGTGCGATTTTGAGGTGAATTCAATCAGAATTCCAAGGTCTGTCTGTGGAAGGGGGGGATGAATCTGGAAACAGCCAGTTTCCTTCTGTCTAAATCCAGCTAAATACCACAAAGCACTCTTGAATTTCTTTGGCTTTCTCAGATTTCCCTTATTTATCATGGTTTGTAACGAATTTTCTGATGGGAGCTTTGGTTTTGAGGCTGCAATATGGAGTTCTGGGCACTGGATTAATGGTCTTGTTCAATCAGGGCACAGCTGTTGGCTTGCTCCAATTCTGTCTTGCTTTCAAGGTTTTGGGTGCCTCAGCTGATTTGTGGTTTCTTGAGCGGCAATTTCCTAAATGTTTTCTGGGTCTGAGTTGGTTTTGCCTTCTTCCTTCCCAAATTTAGTATTCTGATGCAATGCAAAGAAGAGTTTGTACAGAGTAGCCATTATGAAATAAACAACACAACAAATAGGCGTTTCAAGATTTTAAATCTGCAGGTAACACGACCAAAGTGAGTTTTTTTTGTTTTGGAAAATAAAATGGAAAACTTTGGCTGAGGTGACAGATATTAATTGCCTCCAAACGGAGTTTCACTGTGATTTTCGGGTTCATTCTGTGAGAATTCCACAGGCAGTCAGCTTTAGGCGTGGATGAATCTGGGAACTGCTGGCTTCCTTGAGACTAAATCAAGCCCAATATCATTATGCATTCTTGCATTTCTTTGGCTTTTTTTCTGATTTTTCTTATTTATCATTGTTTGTAATGAATTTTCTGATGTGAGCTTTGGTTTTGAGGCTGCAATATGGAGTTCAGGGCACAAGAGGAAGGTTCTTTTTCAATCAGGGCACAGCTGTTGTCTTGCTGCAATTCTGCTTGCTGTCATTGTTTTGGGTGCCTCAGCTGATTTGTGGATTCTTGTGTTGCAGTTTCCTAAATGTTTTCTAGGTCTGAGTCGGATTTGCCTTCTTATTCCCAAATTTTGTATTCTGATGCAACATAAGCAAGATTTGGACAGAGCAGCCATTATGAAAGAAAAAAAACCACAGCAAATTGCCCTTTCAGGATTCGAAATCTATAGGCAACACGACCAAGATGAGTTTCTGTGTTTTGGAAAATGACATGGAACGCTTCTGCTGAGCGGACAGATTCTAATTCCCTCCAAATTGAGTGTGAGTGCGATTTTGAGGTGAATTCAATCAGAATTCCAAAGTCTGTCTGTGGAAGGGGGGGGATGAATCCGGAAACAGCCAGTTTCCTTCTGTCTAAATCCAGCCAAATACCACAAAGGACTCTTGAATTTCTTTGGCTTTCTCAGATTTCCCTTATTTATCATGGTTTCTAATGAATTTTCTGATGTGAGCTTTGGTTTTGAGGATGGAATATGGAGTTCAGGGCACTGGATTAATGGTCTTGTTCAATCAGGGCACAGCTGTTGGCTTGCTCCAATTCTGTCTTGCTTTCAAGGTTTTGGGTGCCTCAGCCGATTTGTGGTTTCTTGAGCGGCAATTTCCTAAATGTTTTCTGGGTCTGAGTTGGTTTTCCCTTCTTCCTTCCCACATTTTGTATTCTGACGCAATACAAACAAGAGTTTGGACAGAGCAGCCATCATGAAATAAAAAAAAAAAAAAAACAAGAAATTAGCGTTTGAAGCTTATGAATCTAAGGGTAACACGACCAAGGTGAGTTTTTGTGATTTGGAAAATCAAATGGAACACTTTGGCTGAGGTGACTGATATTATTGCCTCCAAACTTAGTCTTACTGCGATATTCAGGTTAATTCAGTCAGAATTCCACAGGCAGTCAGCTGGAGGGGTGGATGAATCCGGGAACAGCCGGTTTCCTTGCAACTAATTCAAGCCACTATGATTATGGATTCTTGCATTTCTTTGGCTTTTTTCTCTTTTTTCTTATTTATGATGATTTGTAATGAATTTTCTGATGTGAGCTTTGGTTTTGAGGCTGGCATATTGAGTTCAGGGCACAAGAGGAAGGTTCTTTTTCAATCAGGGCACAGCTGTTGGCTTGCTCCAATTCTGGCTTGCTGTCATTGTTTTGGGTGCCTCAGCCGATTTGTGGTTTCTTGAGCGGCAATTTCCTTAATGTTTTCTGGGTCTGAGTCGGTTTTGCCTTCTTATTCCCATATTTTGTATTCTGATGCAATACAAGCAAGATTTGGACAGAGTAGCCATAATGAAAGAAAAAAAAAAAACACAGAAATTGCCCTTTCAGGATTAGAAATCTACTGGCAACGTGATCAAATTAGTTTCTGTGTTTTGGAAAATGACATGGAACCCTTCTGCTGAGGGGACAGATTCTAATTCCCTCCAAATTGAGTGTGAGTGCAATTTTGAGGTGAAATCAATCAGAATTCCAACGTCAGTCAGTGGAAGGGGGGGATGAATCTTTAAACAGCCAGTTTCCTTGTGTCTAAATCCAGCCAAATATCACTAAGAACTCGTGCATTTCTTTGGCTTTTGTCTCATTTTTCTGATTTATCATGGTTTGTAATGAATTTTCTGATGTGAGCTTTGGTTTTGAGGCTGGCATATTGAGTTCAGGGCACCGGATCAATGGTCTTTTTCAAACAGGACACAGCTGTTGGCTTGTTGCAATTCTGGCTTGCTGTCATTGTTTTGCGTGCCTCAGCTGTTTTTGGTTTCTTTAGCGGCAATTTCCTACAGGTTTTCTGGGTCTGAGTTGGTTTTGCCTTCTTCCTTTCCAAATTTTCTATTCTGACGTAATACAAACAAGAGTTTGGACAGAGTAGCCATTATGAAATAAAAAACACAACAAATAGGCGTTTGAAGCTTATATATGTACAGGTAACACGAGCAAGGTAAGTTTTTGTGTTTATGAAAATAAAATTGAACACTCTGGCTGAGGTGACAGATATTAATTGCCTCCAAAACCGAGTTTCACTGCGATTTTTTTGTTAATTCATTCAGAAACCAAAGACACTCAGTTGGGAGGTGTGGATGTATCTGGAAACAGCCGTTTACATGGCCATAATTCAAGCCCAATATCCCTAAGAACTCCTGCATTTCTTTGGCTTTTTTCTCATTTTTCTTATTTATCATGGTTTGTAATGAATTTTCTGATGTGAGCTTTGCTTTTGAGGCTGGCATATTGAGTTCAGGGCACAAGAGGAAGGTTCTCTTTCAATCAGGGCACAGCTGTTGGCTTTCTCCAATTCTGGCTTGCTGTCATTGTTGTGGGTTCCTCAGCTGACTTTTGGTTTCTTGAGTGGCAATTTCCTAAATGTTTTCTGGGTCTGACACGGTTTTTCCTTCTTATTCCCAAATTTTGTATTCTGACGCAATACAAACAAGAGTTTGGACAGAGTAGCAATGATGAAATAAAAAACACAACAAATAGGCATTTGAAGCTTAGAAATCTACAGGTAAGAAGACTAAGGTGAGTTTTTGAGTTTTGGAAAATAAAATGGAACACTTTGGCTGAGGTGACAGATATTAATTGCCTCCAAACCGAGTTTCACTGCGATTTTCAGGGTAATTCAGTCAGAAACCACAGACACTCAGCTGGGAGGTGTGGATGAATCTGGAAACAGCCGTTCACATGGCAATAAATCAAGCCCAATATTACTAAGAACTCCTGCATTTCTTTGGCTTTTTTCTCATTTTTCTGATTTATAATGGTTTGTAATGAATTTTCTGATGTGAGCTTTGGTTTTGAATCTGCTATATTGAGCTCAGGGCACAAGAGGAAGGTTCTTTTTCAATCAGGGCACAGCTGTTGGCTTGCTCCAATTCTGGCTTGCTGTCATTGTTGTAGGTTCCTCTGCTGACTTTTGGATTCTTGAGAGGCAATTTCCTAAATGTTTTCTGGGTCTGAGTCGGTTTTGCCTTCTTCCTTGCCAAATTTTGTATTCTGACGCAATACAAACAAGAGCTTGGGCAGAGTAGCCATTATGAAATAAAAAACAAAACAAATAGGCATTTGAAGTTTTGAAATCTACAGGTAAGAAGACTAAGGTGAGTTTTTGAGTTTTGGAAGATAAAATGGAACACTTTGGCTGAGGTGACAGATATTAATTGCCTCCAAACCGAGTTTCACTGCGATTTTCAGGTTAATTCAGTCAGAAACCACAGACATTCAGCTGGGAGATGTGGATGAATCTGGAAACAGCCGTTTACATGGCAATAAATCAAGCCCAATATTACTAAGAACTCCTGCATTTCTTTGCCTTTTTTCTCTTTTTTCTTATTTATCATGGTTTGTAATGAATTTTCTGATGTGAGCTTTGGTTTTGAGTCTGGCATATTGAGTTCAGGGCACAAGAGGAAGGTTCTTTTTCAATCAGGGCACAGCTGTTGGCTTGTTCCAATTCTGTCTTGTTTTAAGTTTTTGGGTGCCTCAGTGGTGTTTGGTTTCTTGAGAGGCAATTTTCTAAATGTTTTCTGGGTCTGAGTTGGTTTTGCCTTCTTCCTTCCCAAATTTTGTATTCTGACGCAATACAAACAAGAGTTTGGACAGAATAATGAATTTTCTGATGTGAGCTTTGGTTTTGAGGCTGCAATATGGAGTTCAGTGCACAAGAGAATGGTTCTTTTTCAATCAGGGCACAGCTGTTGGCTTGCTCCAATTCTGGCTTGCTGTCATTGGTTTAGGTGCCCCAGCCGATTTGAGGTTTCTTGAGCAGCAATTTCCTAAATGTTTTCTGGGTCTGAGTTGGTTTTGCCTTCTTCCTCCCCAAATTTTGTATTCTGACGGCATACAAACAAGAGTTTCGGCAGAGTAGCCATTATGAAATAAAAAACACAACACATAGGCATTTGAAGCTTATAAATCTACAGGTAACACGAACAAGGTGATTTTTTGTGTTTTGGAAAATAAAATGGAACACTTTGGCTGAGGTGACAGTTATATATTGCCTCCAAACTGAGTTTCACTGCGAATTTCAGGTTAATTTAGTCAGAAGTCTGCAGGCAGTCAGCTTTAGGGTTGGATGAATCCGGGAACAGCCGGTTTCCTTGAGACTAAATCAAGCCCAATATCATTATGGATTCTTGCATTTCTTCGGCTTTTTTCTCATTTTTCTTATTCATCATGGTTTGTAATGAATTTTCTTGTGTGATCTTTGGTTTTGAGGCTGGCATATTGAGTTCAGGGCACCAGAGGAATGGTCTTTTTCAAACAGGGCTCAGCTGTTGGCTTGCTCCACTTCTGGCTTGCTGTCATTTTTTTGTGTCCCTCAGCCAATTTGTGGATTCTTGAGTGGTAATTTCCTAAATGTTTTCTGGGTCTGAGTTGGTTTTGCCTTCTTATTCCCAAATTTTGTATTCTGAAGCAATACAAGCAAGATTTTGGACAGAGTAGCCATTATGAAAGAAAAAAAAAAACACACCAAATTACCCTTTCAGGATTAGAAATCTACAGGCAACATGAGCAAGATGAGTTTCTGTGTTTTGGAAAATGACATGGAACACTTCTGCTGAGGGGACAGATAGTAATTCCCTCCAAATTGAGTGTGAGTGCGAATTTGAGGTGAATTGAGTCAGAATTCCAAACTCAGTCTGTGGAAGGGGGGGATGAATCTTTAAACAGCCAGTTTCCTTCTGTCTAAATCCAGCCAAATATCACAAAGGACTCTTGCATTTCTTTGGCTTTTTCACATTTCCCTTATTTATCATGGTTTGTAATGAAATTTCTGATGTGAGCTTTGGTTTTGAGGCTGCAATATTGAGTTCAGGGCACAAGAGGAAGGTTCTTTTTCAATCAGGGCACAGCTGTTGGCTTGCTCCAATTCTGGCTTGCTGTCCTTGTTTTGGGTGCCTCAGCTGACTTTTGGTTACTTGAGCGGCAATTTCCTAAACGTTTTCTGGTCTGAGTTGGTTTTGCCTTCTTCCCAAATTTTGTATTCTGACGCCATACAAACAAGAGTTTGGGCAGAGTAGCCATTATGAAATAAAAAACACAACAAATGGGCATTGGAAGCTTAGAAATCTACAGGTAACTCAACCAAGGTGAGGTTTTGTGTTTTGGAAAATGAAATGGAATACTTTGGCTGAGGTGACAGATATTAATTGCCTCCAAACTGAGTTTCACTGTGATTTTCAGGTGAATTCAGTGAGAATTCCACAGGCAGTCAGCTGGAGGGGTGGATGAATCCGGGAACAGTCGGTTTCCTTGCGACTAAATCTAGCCCAATATCATTATGGATTCTTGCATGTCTTTGTCTATTTTCTCATTTTTCTTATTTATCATGGTTTGTAATGAATTTGCTGATGTGTTCTTTGGTTTTGAGGCTGCAATATGGAGTTCAGGGAACCTGAGGAATGGTCTTTTTTAATCAGGGCACAGCTGTTGCCTTGCTCCAATTCTGGCTTGCTGTCATTGGTTTGGGTGCCTCAGCCAATTTGTCGTTTCCTCAGTGGCAATTTCCTAAATGTTTACTGGTTCTGAGTTGGTTTTGCCTTCTTCCTTCCCAAATTTTGTATTCTGAAGAAATATAAACAAGAGTTTAGACAGAGTAGCCATTATGAAATTAAAAGCACAACAAATAGGCTTTTGAAGCTTAGAAATCTACAGGTAACACGACTAAGGTGAGTTTTTGTGTTTTGGAAAATAAAATGGAACACTTTGGCTGAGGTGACAGATATTAATAGTCTCCAAACTGAGTTTCACTGCGATTTTCAGGTTAATTCATTCAGAAGTCCACAGGCAGTCAGCTGGAAGGGTGGATGGATCTGGGAACAGCCGGTTTCGTTGTGACTGAATCAAGCCCAATATCATTATGGATTCTTGCATTTCCTTGACTATTTTCTCATTTTTCTTTTTATCATGGTTTGTAATGAATTTTCTGATGTGAGCTTTGGTTTTGATGCTGGCATATTGGGTTCAGGGCACAAGAGGATGGTTCTTTTTCAATCAGGGCACAGCCATTGGTTTGCTACAATTCTGTCTTGCTTTAAAGGTTTTGGGTGCCTCAGCGTTGTTGTTTTTTGATCCACATTTTCTGAATGTTTTCTGGGTCTGAGTTGGTTTTGCCTTCTTCCTTCCCAAATTTTCTGACGCAATACAAACAAGAGTTTGGACAGAGTAGCCATTATGAAATTAAAAACACAACATTACGCATTTGAAGCTTAGAAATCGATAGGTAACACGACCAAGGTGAGTTTTTGTGTTTTAGAAAGTGTCATGGAACACTTCTGCTGAGGGGACAATTTCTAATTCCCTCCAAAGTGAGTTTCACTGCGATTTCCAGGTTAATTCAGTCAGAATACACATTCACTCAGCTGGGAGGTGTGGAAGAATCTGGAAACAGCAGTTTACATGGGAATAAATGAAGCCCAATATCACTAAGAACTCCTGCATTTCTTTGGCTTTTTTCTCATTTTTCTTATTTATCATGGTTTGTAATGAATTTTCTGATGTGAGCTTTGGTTTTGAGGCTGCAATATGGAGTTCAGGGCACAAGAGGAAGGTTCTTTTTCAATCAGGGCACAGCTGTTGGCTTGCTCCAATTCTGGCTTGCTGTCCTTGTTTTGGGTGCCTCAGCTGACATTTGGTTTCTTGAGCGGCAATTTCCTAAATGTTTTCTTGGTCGGAGTTGGTTTTGCCTTCTTCCTTCCCAAATTTTGTATTCTGACGCAATATAAACTAGAGTTTGGACAGAGTAGCCATTATGAAATAAAAAACACAACACATAGGCTTTGAAGCTTAGAAATCTACAGGTAACACAACCAAGGTGAGTTTTTGTGTTTTGGAAAATCAAATGGAACACTTTGGCTGAGGTGACAGATATTAATTGCCTCCAAACTGAGTTTCACTGTGATTTTCAGGTTAATTCAGTGAGAATTGCACAGGGAGTCAGCTTTAGTGGTGGATGAATCCAGGACTAGCCGGATTTCTTACGACTAAATCAAGCCCAATATCATTATGGATTCTTGGATTTCTTTGGCTTTTTTCTCTTTTTTCTTATTTATCATGGTTGGTAATGAATTTTTGATGTGAGCTTTGGATTTGAGGCTGCAATAAGAACTTCCGGGCACAAGAGAAATGTTCTTTTTCAATCAGGGCACAGCTGTTGGCTTGCTCTAATTGTGGCTTGCTGTCATTGTTTTGGGTGCCTCAGCAAATTTGAGGTTTCTTGAGTGGCAATTTCCTAAATGTTTTCTGGTTCTGACACGGTTTTTTCTTCTTATTCCCAAATTTTTTATTCTGACTCAATACAAACAAGAGTTTGGACAGAGTAGCCATTATGAAATAAAAAACACAACAAATAGGCGTTGGAAGCTTAGAAATCTACAGGTAACACGACCAAGGTGAGTTTTTGTGTTTTGGAAAATAAAATGGAACACTTTGGCTCAGGTGACATATATTAATTGCCTCCAAACTGAGTTTCCCTGTGATTTTCAGGTTAATTCAGTGAGAATTGCACAGGCAGTCACCTCGAGGGGTGGACGAATCCAGGAATAGCCGGATTCCTTACAACTAAATCAATCCCAATATCATTATGGATTCTTGCATTTCTTTGGCTTTTTTCTCATTTTTGTTATGTATGATGGTTTGTAATGAATTTTCTGATGTGCGCTTTGTTTTTGAGGTTGGCATATTGAGTTCAGGGCACAAGAGGATGGTTCTTTTTCAATCAGGGCACAGCTGTTGGCTTGCTCCAATTCTGGCTTGCTGTCATTGTTTTGGGTGCTTCAGCCGATTTGTGGTTACTTGAGTGGTAATTTACTAAATGCTTTCTGGGTCTGAGTTGGTTTTGCCTTGTTATTCCCAAATTTTGTATTCTGATGCAATACAAGCAAGATTTTGGACAGAGTAGCCATTATGAAAAAAAAGAAAATACGGCAAAAAGCCCTTTCAGGATTCAAAAGCTACAGGGAACAAGACCAAGATGAGTTTCTGTGTTTTGGATAATGACTTGGAACACTTCTGCTGAGGGGACAGATTCTAATTACCTTCCAATTGAGTGTGAGTGCGATTTTGAGGTGAATTCCATCAGAATTCCAAAGTCAGTCTGTGGAAGGGGTTGATGAATCTGGAAACAGCCAGTTTCCTTGTGTCTAAATCCAGCCAAATATCACAAAGGACTCTTGCATTTATTTGACTTTTTCACATTTCCCTTATTATCAAGGTTTGTAATGAATATTCTGATGTGAGCTTTGGTTTTGAGACGGCAATATGGAGTTCAGGGCACCGGAAGAATGGTCATTTTAAAACAGGGCACAGCTGTTAGCTTGCTCCAATTCTGGGTTGCTGTCATTGGTTTTGGGGTTTCAGCTGACTTTTGGTTTCTTGAGCGGCAATTTTCTAAATTTTTTCTGGGTCTGAGTTAGTTTTGCCTTATTCCTTCCCAAATTTTGTATTCTGACACAATGCAACAAATAGACATTGACAGATTATAAATCTGCTGGTAACACGCCAATATGATTTTTTTTGTTTTGGAAAATAAAATGGAACACTTTGGCTGAGGTGACAGATATTAATTGCCTACAAACTGAGTTTCACTGCGATTTTCTGATAAATTCCGTCGGAATTCCACAGGCAGTCAGCTGGAGCTGTGGATGAATCTGGGAAAAGCCGATTTCCTTGCGACTAAATCAAGCACAATATCATTATGGATTCTTGTATTTCTTTGGCTTTTTTCTCATCTTTCTTATTTATCATGGTTTGTAATGAATTTTCTGGTGTGAGCTTTGGTTTTGAGGCTGGCATATTGAGTTCAGGGCACCGGAGGAATGGTCTTTTTCAATCAGGGCACAGCTGTTGGCCTGCTCCAATTCTGGCTTGCTGTCATTGTTTGGGTGCCTCAGGAGATTTGTGGTTTCTTGAGTGCCAATTTCCTAAATGTTTTCTGGGTCTGAGTCGGTTTTGCCTTCTTATTCCCAAATTTTGTATTCTGATGCAATACAAGCAAGATTTTGGACAGAGTAGCCATTATGAAAGAAAAAAAAAAAACATCAAATTGCCCTTTCAGAATGAGAAATGTAGGCAATATGAACAAGATGTGTTTCTGTGTTTTGGAAAATGACATGGAACCCTTTTGCTGAGGGGACAGATTCTAATTCCCTCCAAATTTGGTTTCTTGCGTGGCATTTTCCTGAAAGTTTTCTGGGTCTGTGTTGGTTTTGCCTTTTTCCTTCCCAAATTTTGTATTCTGCCGCAGTAGAAACAAGAGTTTGGACAGAGTAGCCATTTTGTAATGAAAAACACAACAAATAGGCATTTGTAGCTTAGAAATCTACAGGTAACACGACCAAGGTGAGCTTTTGTGTTTTGGAAAATAAAATGGAACACTTTGGCTGAGGTGACAGATATTAATTGCCTCCAAACAGAGTTTCACTGCGATTTTCAGGTTAATTCAGTCAGAATTCCACAGGCAGTCAGATGGAGGGGTGGATGAATCCGGGAACAGCCAGTTTCCTTGCAACTGAATCAAGCCCAATATCATTCTGGATTCTTGCATTTCTTTGCCTTTTTTCCCATTATTGTTATTTATCATGATTTGTAATGAATTTTCTGATGTGAGCTTTGGTTTTGAGGCTGCAATATGGAGTTCAGGCCACCGGGGGAATGGTCTTTTCCAAACAGGGCACAGCTGTTGGCCTGCTCCAATTCTGGCTTGCTGTCATTGTTTTGGGTGCCTCAGCTGAATTTGGATTTTTGAATGGCAATTTCCTAAACGTTTTCTGGGTCTGAGTTGGTTTTGCCTTCTTCCTTCCCAAATTTTGTATTCTGACGCAATACAAACAAGAGTTTGGACAGAGTAGCCATTATGAAATAAAAAACACATCAAATAGGTGTTTTAAGCTACAGATAACACGACCAAGGTGAGATTTTGTGTTTTGAAAAAATAAAATGGAACACTTAGGCTGTGGTGACAGATATTAACTGCCTTCGTTCAGGTTAATTCAGTCAGAATTCCACAGGCTGTCAACTGGAGGGGTGGATGAATCTGTGAACAGCCGTTTTCCTTGCGACAGTATCAAGGCCAATATCGTTCTGGATTCTTGCATTTCTTTGACTTTTTTTCTCATTTTTCTTATTTATCATGGTTTGTAATGAATTTTCTGATGTGAGCTTTGGTTTTGAGGCTGGCATATTGAGTTCAGGGCACAAGAGGAAGGTTCTTTTTCAATCAGGGCACAGCTGTTGGCTTGCTCCAATTCTGGCTTGCTGTCATTGTTTTGGGTGCCTCAGCCGATTTGTGGTTTCTTGAGTGGCAATTTCCTAAATGTTTTCTGGGTCTGAGTTGGTTTTCCTTCTTCCTTCCCAAATTTTGTATTCTGACACAATACAAACAAGAGTTTGGACAGAGTAGCCATTAGGAAATAAAAAACACAACAAATAGGCTTTTGAAGATACAGGTAACACGACCAAGGTGAGATTTTGTGTTTTGGAAAATAAAATGGAACACTTTGGCTGTGGTGACAGATATTAACTGCCTCCGTTCAGGTTAATTCAGTCAGAATTCCACAGGCAGTCAGCTGGATGGGTGGATGAATCCGGGAACAGCCGGTTTCCTTGCAACTAAATCCAGCCCAATATCATTCTTGATTCTTGCATTTCTTTGTCTATTTTCTCATTTTTCTTATTTATCATGGTTTGTAATGAATTTTCTGATGTGAGCTTTGGTTTTGAGGCTGCAGTATGGAGTTCAGGGCACCGGAGGAATGGTCTTTTTCAATCAGGGCACAGCTGTTGGCCTGCTCCAATTCTGGCTTGCTGTCATTGTTTTGGGTGCCTCCGCCGATTTGAGGTTTCTTGAGTGGCAATTTCCTAAACGTTTTCTGAGTCTCAGTTGTTTTTGTCCTCTTCCTTCCCATATTTTGTATTCTGACGCAACAGAAACAAGAGTTTGGACAGAATAGCCATTATGAAATAAAAAAACACATCAAATAGGCTTTTGAAAGCTACAGGTAACACGACCAAGGTGAGATTTTTTTTTTGGAAAATGAAATGGAACACTTTGGCTGAGGTGACAGATATTAACTGCCTCCGTTCAGGTTAATTCAGTCAATATTCCTCAGGCATCAGCTGGAGAGGTGGATGAATCTGGGAATATACGGTTTCCTTGCGACTAAATCAAGCCCAATATCATTATGAATTCTTGAATTTCTTTGGCCTTTTTCTCATTTTTCTTAATTCTAGTGGTTTGTAATGAATTTTCTGATGTGAGCTTTGGTTTTGAGGCTGGCATATGGAGTTCAGGGCACAAGAGGAAGGTTCTTATTCAATCAGGTCACAGTTGTTGGCTTGCTCCAATTCTGGCTTGCTGTCATTGTTTTGGGTGCCTCCGCCGATTTGAAGTTTCTTGAGGATCAATATCCTAAATGTTTTCTTGGTCTGAGTTGGTTTTCCTTCTTCCTTCCCAAATTTTGTATTCTGACACAATACAAACAAGAGTTTGGACAGAGTAGCCATTAGGAAATAAAAAACACAACAAATAGGCTTTTGAAGCTACAGGTAACACGACCAAGGTGAGATTTTGTGTTTTGGAAAATCAAATGGAACAAGTTGGCTGTGGTGACAGATATTAACTGCCTCCATTCAGGTTAATTCAGTCAGAATTCCACAGGCAGTCAGCTGGAGGGGTGGATGAATCCGGGAATAGCCGGTTTCCTTGCAACTAAATGAAGCCCAATATCATTATGGATTCTTGCATTTCTTTGGCTTTATTCTGATATTTCTTATTTATCATGGTTTGTAATGAATTTTCTGATGTGAGCTTTGGTTTTGAGGCTGCAATATGGAGTTCAGGGCACCGGAGGAATGGTCTTTTTCAATCAGGGCACAGCTGCTGGCTTGCTCCAATTCTGGCTTGCTGTCATTGTTTTGGGTGCCTCCGCCGATTTGAGGTTTCTTGAGTGGCAATTTCCTAAACGTTTTCTGAGTCTCAGTTGTTTTTGTCCTCTTCCTTCCCAAATTTTGTATTCTGACGTAATACAAGCAAGATTTTGGACAGAATAGACATTATGAAATAAAAAACACATCAAATAGGCTTTTGAAAGCTACAGGTAACACGACCAAGGTGAGATTTTGTGTTTTGGAAAAAGATATGGAACACTTTTGCTGAGGTGACAGATATTAATTGCCTCCAAACCGAGTTTCACAGCGAATTTCATTTTAATTCAGTCAGAAACCACAGACACTCAGCTGGGAGGTATAGAAGAATCTGGAAACAGCCATTAACAAGGGAATAAATCAAGCCCAATATCACTAAGAACTCCTGCATTTCTTTGGATTTTTTCTGATTTTTCTTATTTATCATGGTTTGCAATGAATTTTCTGATCTGAGGTTTGGTTTTGAGGTTGCAATATCGAGTTCAGGACACCGGAGGAATGGTCTTTTTCAATCAGGGCACAGCTGTTGGCTTGCTCCAATTCTGCCTTGCTTTCAAGGTCTTGGCTTCCTCAGCGGCCCTTTGTTTCTTGAGCGGCAATATCCTAAATGTTTTCTGGGTCTGAGTTGGTTTTGCCTTCTTCCTTCCCAAATTTTGTAATCTGACGCAATAGAAACAAAAGTTTGGGCAGAGTAGCCATTATGAAATAAAAAACACAACAAATAGGCGTTTGAAGCTTAGAAATCTACAGGTAACACAACCAAGGTGAGTTTTTGTGTTTTGGAAAATAAAATGGAACACTTTGGCTGAGGTGACAGATATTAATTGCCTCCAAATTGAGTTTCACTGCGATTTTCAGGTTAATTCAGTCAGAATTCCACAAGCTGTCAGCTGGAGTGGTGGATGAATCCGGGAACAGCCGGTTTCCTTGCGACTAAATCCAGCCCAATATCATTATGGATTCTTGCATTTCTTTGGCTTTTTTCTCATTTTTCTTATTTATCATGGTTTGTAATGAATTTTCTGATGTGATCTTTGGTTTTGAGGCTGCAATATGGAGTTCAGGGCACCGGAGGAATGGTCTTTTTCAAACAGGGCACAGCTGTTGGCCTGCTCCAATTCTGGCTTGCTGCCATTTATTTGGGTGCCTCAGCTGACTTTCGGTTTCTTGAGCGGCAATTTCCTAAATGTTTTCTGGGTCTGAGTTGGTTTTGCCATCTTCCTTCCCAAATTTTCTTTTCTGAGGCATACAAACAAGACTTTGGACAGAGTAGACATTATGAAATAAAAAACACATCAAATAGGCTTTTGAAAGCTACAGGTAACACGACCAAGGTGAGATTTTGTGTTTTGGAAAAAGATATGGAACACTTTTGCTGAGGTGACAGATATTAATTGCCTCCAAACCGAGTTTCACAGCGAATTTCATTTTAATTCAGTCAGAAACCACAGACACTCAGCTGGGAGGTATAGAAGAATCTGGAAACAGCCATTAACAAGGGAATAAATCAAGCCCAATATCACTAAGAACTCCTGCATTTCTTTGGCTTTTTTCTGATTTTTCTTATTTATCATGGTTTGTAATGAATTTTCTGATCAGAGGTTTGGTTTTGAGGTTGCAATATCGAGTTCAGGACACCGGAGGAATGGTCTTTTTCAATCAGGGCACAGCTGTTGGCTTGCTCCAATTCTGTCTTGCTTTCAAAGATTTGGGTTCCTCAGCGGCCCTTTGTTGCTTGAGCGGCAATTTCCTAAATGTTTTCTGGGTCTGAGTTGGTTTTGCTTTCTTCCTTCCCAATATTTGTATTCTGCCCAAATACAAACAAGAGTTTGGGCAGAGTAGCCATTATGAAACAAAAAAAACAACAAATAGGCGTTTGAAGCTTAGAAATCTACAGGTAACACGACCGAGGTGAGTTTTTGTGTTTTAGAAAATAAAGTGGAACACTTTAGCTGAGGTGACAGTTATTAATTGCTTCCAAACTGAGTTTCACTGCGATTTTCAGGTTAATTCAGTCAGAATTCCACAGGCAGTCAGCTGCAGGGTTGGATGAATCCGGGAACAGCCGGTTTCCTTGCGAACAAATCCAGCCCAATATCATTCTGGATTCTTGCATTTTTGGGTATTTTCTCATTTTTCTTATGTATGAAGGTTTGTAATGAATTTTCTGATGTGAGCTTTGGTTTTGAGGCTGCAATATGGAGATCAGGGCACCGGAGGAATGGTCTTTTTCAATCAGGGCACAGCTGCTGGCTTGCTCCAATTCTGGCTTGCTGTCATTGTTTTGGGTGCCTCCGCCGATTTGAGGTTTCTTGAGTGGCAATTTCCTAAACGTTTTCTGAGTCTCAGATGGTTTTGTCCTCTTACTTCCCAAATTTTGTATTGTGACGCAATACAAACAAGAGTTTGGACAGAATAGACATTATGAAATAAAAAACACATCAAATAGGCTTTTGAAAGCTACAGGTAACACGACCAAGGTGAGATTTTGTGTTTTGGAAAAAGACATGGAACACTTTTGCTGAGGTGACAGATATTAATTGCCTCCAAACCGAGTTTCACAGCGAATTTCATTTTAATTCAGCAGAAACCACAGACACTCAGCTGGGAGGTATAGAAGAATCTGGAAACAGCCATTAACAAGGGAATAAATCAAGCCCAATATCACTAAGAACTCCTGCATGTCTTTGGATTTTTTGATTTTTCTTATTTATCATGATTTGTAATGAATTTTCTGATCTGAGGTTTGGTTTTGAGGTTGCAATATCGAGTTCAGGACACCGGAGGAATGGTCTTTTTCAATCAGGGCACAGCTGTTGGCTTGCTCCAATTCTGTCTTGCTTTCAAGGTTTTGGCTTCCTCAGCGGCCCTTTGTTTCTTGAGCGGCAATTTCCTAAATGTTTTCTGTGTCTGAGTTGGTTTTGCCTTCTTCCTTCCCAAATTTTGTAATCTGACGCAATATAAACAAAAGTTTGGGCAGAGTAGCCATTATGAAATAAAAAACACAACAAATAGGCGTTTGAAGCTTAGAAATCTACAGGTAACACGACCAAGGTGAGTTTTTGTGTTTTGGAAAATCAAATGGAACACTTTGGCTGAGGTGACAGATATTAATTGCCTCCAAACTGAGTTTCACTGCGATTTTCAGGTTAATTCAGTCAGAATTCCACAGGCAGTCAGCTGGAGGGGTGGATGAATCCGGGAACAGCCCGCTTCCTTGCGACTGAATCAAGCCCAATGTCATTATGGATTCTTGCATTTCTTTGGCTTTTTTCTCATTTTTCTGATATAGCATGCTGTGTAATGAATTTTCTGATGTCAGCTTTGGTTTTGAGTCTGCAATATGGAGTTCAGGGCACTAGAGGTATGGTCTTTTTCAAACAGGGCACAGCTGTTTGCCTGCTCCAATTCTGGCTTGCTGTCATTGTTTTGAGTGCCTCAGCCGATTTGTGGTTTCTTGAGCGGCAATTTCCTAAAGGTTTTCTGGGTCTGAGTTGGTTTTGCCTTCTTCCTTCCCAAATTTGTATTCTGATGCAATACAAACAAGAGTTTCAGCAGAGTAGCCATTAGGAAATAAAAAACACAACAAAAAGGCGTTTGAAGCTTATACATCTACAGGTAACACGACCAAGGTGAAGTTTTGTGTTTTGGAAAATCAAATGGAACACTTTGGCTGAGGTGACAGATATT
Source organism: Oryctolagus cuniculus (assembly GCF_964237555.1). Classification (NCBI taxonomy): domain Eukaryota; kingdom Metazoa; phylum Chordata; class Mammalia; order Lagomorpha; family Leporidae; genus Oryctolagus; species Oryctolagus cuniculus. The sequence goes on along the minus strand of NW_027208227.1, from coordinate 43,854 downwards.
AATTGCCTCCAAACTGAGTTTCCCTGCGATTTTCAGGTTAATTCAGTCATAATTCCACAGGCAGTCAGCTGGAGGGGTGGATGAATCTGGGAACAGCTGGTTTCCTTGCGACTAAATCAAGCCCAATATCATTCCTGATTCTTGCATTTCTTTGGCTTTTTTCTCCTTTTTCTTATTTATCATGGTTTGTAATAAATTTTCTGATGTGAGCTTTGGTTTTGAGGCGGCAATATGGTGTTCAGGGCACCGGAGGAATGGTCTTTTTCAAACAGGGTACAGATGTTGGCTTGCTCCAATTCTGGCTTGCTGTCATTGTTTTGGGTGCCTCAGCCGATTTGTGGTTTCTTGAGCCACAATGTCCTAAATGTTTTCAGGGTCTGAGTTGGTTTTGCCTTCTTCCTTCCCAAATTTTGTATTCTGATGGAATACAAACAAGAGTTTGGACAGAGCAGTCATTATGAAATAAAAAACACAACAAATAGGCGTTTGAAGCTTATAAGTCTACTCGAAACACGACCAAGGTGAGTATTTGTGTTTTGGAAAATAAAATGGAACACTTTGTTGAGGTCACAGATATTAATGGCCTCCAAACTGAGTTTGACTGCGATTTTCAGGTTAATTCAGTCAGAATTCCACAGGCAGTCAGCAGGAGGGGTGGATGAATCTGGGAGCAGCTGGTTTCCTTGCGACTAAATCCAGCCCAATATCAGAAAGGTCTCCTGTATTTCTTTGGCATTTTTCTCATGTTTTGATTTATCCTGCTTTGTAATGAATTTTCTGATGTGAGATTTGGTTTTGAGGCTGCAATATGGAGTTTAGGGCACAAGAGGAAGGTTTTTTTTTTTTAAACAGGGCACAGCTCTTGGCTTGCTCCAATTCTGGCTTGCTGTCATTGTTTTGCAAGCCTCAGCTCAATTTTGGTTTGTTGAGTGGCAATTTCCTAAATGTTTTCTGGGTCTGAGTTGGTTTTGCCTTCTTCCTTCCAAAATTTTGTATTCTGTCGCATTACAAACAAGAGTTTGGACAGAGCAGCCATTATGAAATAATAAACACAACAAATAGGTGTTAGAAGCTTAGAAATCTACAGGTAACACGACCAAGGTGAGTTTTTGTGTTTTGGAAAATGAAATGGAACACTTTGGCTGAGGTTACAGATATTAATTGCCTCCAAACTGAGTTTCACTGCGATTTTCAGGTTAATTCAGTCAGAATTCCACAGGCAGTCAGCTGGAGGGGTGGATGAATCCGGGAACAGCCCATTTCCTTGCGACTGAATCAAGCCCAATGTCATTATGGATTCTTGCGTTTCTTTGGCTTTTTTCTCATTTTTCTTATTTATCATGGTTTGTAATGAATTTTCTGATGTCAGCTTTGGTTTTGAGGCTGTAATATGGCGTTCAGGGCACCAGAGGTATGGTCTTTTTCAAACAGGGCACAGCTGTTGTGCTGCTCCAATTCTGGCTTGCTGTCATTGTTTTGAGTGCCTCAGCCGATTTGTGGTTTCTTGAGCGGCAATTTCCTAAAGGTTTTCTGGGTCTGAGTTGGTTTTGCCTTCTTCCTTCCCAAATTTGTATTCTGATGCAATACAAACAAGAGTTTGGGCAGAGTAGCCATTAGGAAATAAAAAACACAACAAAAAGGCGTTTGAAGCTTAGAAAAATACAGGTAACACGACCAAGGTGAGTTTTTGTGTTTTGGAAAATCAAATGGAACACTTTGGCTGAGGTGACAGATATTAATTGCCTCCAAACTGAGTTTCACTGCGATTTTCAGGTGAATTCAGTCAGAAGTCCACAGGCAGTCAGCTGGAGGTGTGGATGAATCCGGGAACAGCCGGTTTCCTTGCGACTAAATCAAGCCCAATATCATTCTTGATTCTTGCATTTCTTTGGCTTTTTTCTCCTTTTTCTTATTTATCATGGTTTGTAATAAATTTTCTGATGTGAGCTTTGGTTTTGAGGCGGCAATATGGCGTTCAGGGCACCGGAGGAATGGTCTTTTTCAAACAGGGTACAGATGTTGGCTTGCTCCAATTCTGGCTTGCTGTCATTGTTTTGGGTGCCTCAGCCGATTTGTGGTTTCTTGAGCCACAATGTCCTAAATGTTTTCAGGGTCTGAGTTGGTTATGCCTTCTTCCTTCCCAAATTTTGTATTCTGATGGAATACAAACAAGAGTTTGGACAGAGCAGACATTATGAAATAAAAAACACAACAAATAGGCGTTTGAAGCTTATAAGTCTACTCGAAACACGACCAAGGTGAGTATTTGTGTTTTGGAAAATAAAATGGAACACTTTGTTGAGGTCACAGATATTAATGGCCTCCAAACTGAGTTTGACTGCGATTTTCAGGTGAATTCAGTGAGAATTCCACAGGAAGTCAGCTGGAGGGGTGGATGAATCTGGGAGCAGCCGGTTTCCTTGCGACTAAATCCAGCCCAATATCAGAAAGGTCTCCTGTATTTCTTTGGCATTTTTCTCATTTTTTGATTTATCCTGCTTTGTAATGAATTTTCTGATGTGAGATTTGGTTTTGAGGCTGCAATATGGAGTTTAGGGCACAAGAGGAAGGTTTTTTTTTTTTTAAACAGGGCACAGCTCTTGGCTTGCTCCAATTCTGGCTTGCTGTCATTGTTTTGCATGCCTCAGCTCAATTTTGGTTTGTTGAGTGGCAATTTCCTAAATGTTTTCTGGGTCTGAGTTGGTTTTGCCTTCTTCCTTCCAAAATTTTGTATTCTGTCGCATTACAAACAAGAGGTTGGACAGAGCAGCCATTATGAAATAAAAAACACAACAAATAGGTGTTAGAAGCTTAGAAATCTACAGGTAACACGACCAAGGTGAGTTTTTGTGTTTTGGAAAATGAAATGGAACACTTTGGCTGAGGTTACAGATATTAATTGCCTGCAATGTGAGTTTCACTGCGATTTTCAGGTTAATTCAGTCAGAATTCCACAGGCAGTCAGCTGGAGGGGTGGATGAATCCGGGAACAGCCCATTTCCTTGCGACTGAATCAAGCCCAATGTCATTATGGATTCTTGCGTTTCTTTGGCTTTTTTCTCATTTTTCTTATTTATCATGGTTTGTAATGAATTTTCTGATGTCAGCTTTGGTTTTGAGGCTGTAATATGGTGTTCAGGGCACCAGAGGTATGGTCTTTTTCAAACAGGGCACAGCTGTTGTGCTGCTCCAATTCTGGCTTGCTGTCATTGTTTTGAGTGCCTCAGCCGATTTGTGGTTTCTTGAGCGGCAATTTCCTAAAGGTTTTCTGGGTCTGAGTTGGTTTTGCCTTCTTCCTTCCCAAATGTTGTATTCTGACGCAATACAAACAAGAGTTTGTTTAAAGTAGCCATTATGAAATAAAAAACACAACAAAAAGGCGTTTGAAGCTTAGAAAAATACAGGTAACACGACCAAGGTGAGTTTTTGTGTTTTGGAAAATAAAATGGAACACTTTGTTGAGGTCACAGATATTAATAGCCTCCAAACTGAGTTTCACTGCGAATTTCAGGTGAATTCAGTCAGAAGTCCACAGGCAGTCAGCTGGAGGTGTGGATGAATCCGGGAACAGCCAGTTTCCTTGCGACTAAATCAAGCCCAATATCATTCTTGATTCTTGCATTTCTTTGGCTTTTTTCTCCTTTTTCTTATTTATCATGGTTTGTAATGAATTTTCTGATGTGAGGTTTGGTTTTGAGGTTGCAATATTGAGTTCAGGGCACCTGAGGAATGGTCTTTTTCAAACAGGGTACAGCTGTTGGCTTGCTCCAATTCTGGCTTGCTGTCATTGTTTTGGGAGCCTCAGCTGACTTTTGGTATCTTGAGCGGCAATGTCCTAAATGTTTTCAGGGTCTGAGTTGGTTTTGCCTTCTTCCTTCCCAAATATTGTATTCTGATGGAATACAAACAAGAGTTTGGACAGAGTAGTCATTATGAAATAAAAAACACAACAAATAGGCGTTTGAAGCTCATAAGTCTACTCGTAACGAGACCAAGGTGAGTTTTTGATTTTGGAAAATAAAATGGAACACTTTGGCTGAGGTGACAGATATTAATTGCCTCCAAACTGAGGTTCACTGCGATTTTCAGGTTCATTCAGTCATAATTCCACAGGCAGTCAGCTGGAGGGGTGGATGAATTTGGGAACAGCCAATTTCCTTGCGACTAAATCAAGCCCAATATCATTATGGATTCTAGCATTTCTTTGGCTTTTTTCTCATTTTTCTTATTTATCATGGTTTGTAATGAATTTTCTGATGTGAGCTTTGGTTTTGAGGCTGCAATATGGAGTTCAGGGCACAAGAGGAAGGTTATTTTTCAAAAAGGGCACAGCTGTTGACTTGCTCCAAGTCTGCCTTGCTGTCATTGTTTTGGGTGCCTCAGCTGACTTTTGGTTTCTTGAGCGGCAATTTCCTAAATGTTTTCTGGGTCTGAGAGGTTTTTACCTTCTTACTTCCCAAATTTTGTATTGTGACGCAATACAAACATGAGTACAGACAGAGTAGCGATTATGAAATAAAAAACACAACAAATAGGCATTTGAAGCTTAGAAATCTACAGGTTCACGACCAAGGTGAGTTTTTGTGTTTTGAAAAATCAAATGGAACACTTTGGCTGAGGTGACAGATATTATTTGCCTCCAAACTGAGTTTCACTCCGATTTTCAGGTGAATTCAGTCAGATCCACAGGTAGTCAGCTGGAGGTGTGGATGAATCCGGGAACAGCCGGTTTCCTTGCGACTAAATCAAGCCCAATATAATTCTTGATTCTTGCATTTCTTTGGCTTTTTTCTCCTTTTTCTGATATAGCATGCTTTGTAATGAATTTTCTGATGTGAGCTTTCGTTTTGAGGCTGCAATATGGAGTTCAGGGCAACTGAGGAATGGTCTTTTTCAAACAGGGCACAGCTGTTGGCCTGCACCAATTCTGGCTTGCTGTCATTGTTTTGAGTGCCTCAGCCGATTTGTGGTTTCTTGAGCGGCAATTTCCTAAATGTTTTCTGGGTCTGAGTTGGTTTTGCCTTCTTCCTTCCCAAATTTTGTATTCTGACGCCATGCAAACAAGAGTTTCGGCAGGGTAGCCATTATGAAATAAAAAACACCACAAATAGGCTTTGAAGCTTAGAAATCTACAGGTAACACAACAAAGGTGAGTTTTTGTGTTTTGGAAAATAAAATGGAACACTTTGGCTGAGGTGACAGATATTAATTGCCTCCAAACTGAGTTTCACTGCGATTTTCAGGTTAATTCAGTCAGAATTCCACAGGCAGTCAGCAGGAGGGGTGGATGAATCCGGGAACAGCCCGTTTATTGCGACTAAATGAAGCCCAATATCATTATGGATTCTTGCATTTCTTTGGCTTTTTTCTCATTTTTCTTATTTATCATGGTTTGTAATGAATTTTCTGATGTGAGCTTTGGTTTTGAGGCTGTAATATGGAGTTCAGGGCACCGGGGGAACGGTCTTTTTCAAACAGAGCACAGCTGTTGGCCAGCTCCAATTCTGGCTTGCTGTCATTGTTTTGGGTGCCTCCGCCAATTTGACTTTTTTTGAGCAGCAATTTCTTAAAAGTTTTCTGGGTCTGAGTTGGTTTTGCCTTCTTCCTTCCCAAATTTTGTATTCTGACGCAATACAAACAAGAGTTTGGGCAGAGTGGCCATTATGAAATAAAAAACACAACAAATAGGTTTTGAAGCTTAGAAATCCAGAGGTAACATGACCAAGGTGAGTTTTTGATTTTGGAAAATAAAATGGAACACTTTGGCTGAGGTGACAGATATTAATTGCCTCCAAACTGAGGTTCACTGCGATTTTCAGGTTAATTCAGTCAGAATTCCACAGGCAGTCAGCTAGAGGGGTGGATGAATCTGGGAACAGCCGGTTTCCTTGAAACTAAATCCATTCCAACATCATTATGGATTCTTGCATTTCTTTGGCTTTTGTCTCATTTTTCTGATTTATCATGGTTTGTAATGAATTTTCTGATGTGAGCTTCGGTTTTGAGGCTGGCATATGGAGTTCAGGGCACAAGAGGAAGGTTCTTATTCAATCAGGGCACAGCTGCTGGGTTACTCCAATTCTGGCTTACTGTCATTGTTTTGGTTGCCTCCGCCGATTTGAGGTTTCTTGAGCATCAATTTCCTAAATGTTTTGTTCGTCTGAGTTGGTATTCCTTCTTCCTTCCAAAATTTTGTATTCTGACCCAATACAAAAAAGAGTTTGGACAGACTTGCCATTTTGCCATAAAAAAAAACACAATAAATAGGCGTTTGAAGCTTAGAAATCCACAGGTAATACGACCAAGGTGAGTTTTTGTGTTTTGGAAAATAAAATGGGACACTTTGGCTGAGGTGACAGATATTAATTGCCTCCAAACTGAGTTTCCCTGCGATTTTCCGGATAATTCCGTCAGAATTCCACAGGCAGTCAGCTGGAGGGGTGGATGAATCTGGGAATACCCGGTTTCCTTTTGACTAAATCAAGCCCAATGTCATTATGGATTCTTGCGTTTCTTTGGCTTTTTTCTCATTTTTCTTATGTATCATGGTTTGTAATGAGTTTTCTGATGTGAGCTTTGGTTTTAAGCTGGCATATTCAGTTCAGGGCACCAGAGGAAGGTTGTTTTTCAATCAGGGCACAGCTGTTGGCTTGCTCCAATTCTGGCTTGCTGTCATTGTTTTGGGTGCCTCAGCTGATTTGTGGATTCTTGAGTGGCAATATCCTAAATGTTTTCTGGGTCTGAGTTAGTTTTGCCTTCTTATTCCCAAATTTTGTATTCTGATGCAGTACAGGCAAGATTTTGACAGAGTAGCCATTATGAAAGAAAAAAAAAAAAACAAAGCAAATTGGCCTTTCATGTTTAGAACTGTACAGGCAACACAATCAAGATGAGTTTCTTTGTTTTGGAAAATGACTTGGACTCCTTCTGCCGAGGGGACAGATACTAATTTCCTCCAAATTGAGTGTGAGTGCAATTTTGAGGTGAATTCAATCAGAATTCCAAAGTCAGTCTGTTTAAGGGTGGGATGAATCCTGAAACAGCCAGTTTCCTTGTGTCTAAATCCAGCCAAATATCACAAAGGACTCTTGCATTTCTTTGGCTTTTTCACATTTCCCTTATTTATCATGGCTCGTAATGAATTTTCTGATGTGAGCTTTGGTTTTGAGGCTGCAATATGGAGTTCATGGCACAAGAGAATGGTTCTTTTTCAATTGTGGCACAGTTGTTGGCTTGCTCCAATTCTGGCTTGCTGTCATTGTTGGGTGCCTCAGCTGACTTTTGGTTTCTTGAGGGTCAGTTTGCTGAATATTTTCTGGGTCTGAGTTGGTTTTCCCTTCTTCATACCCAAATTGTGTATTCTCATGCAATACAAGCAAGATTGTCGACAGAGTAGCCATTATGAAAGAAAACAAAAAACACAGCAAATTGGCCTTTCAGGATTAGAAATCTACAGGCAACATGACCAAGATGAGTTTCTGTGGTTTGGAAAATGATATGGAACCCTTCTGCTGAGGGGAGAGATACTAATTCATCCAAATTGAATGTGAGTGGGATTTTGAGGTGAATTCAATCAGAAGTCCAAAGTCAGTCTGTGGATGGGGGGATGAATCTGGAAACAGCCAGGTTCCTTTTGTCTAATCCCGCCAAGTATCACAAAGGACTCTTGCATTTCTTTGGCTTTTTCACATTTCCATTATTCATCATGGTTTGTAATGAATTTTCTGATGTGAGCTTTGGTTTTGAGGCTGCAATATGGAGTTCAGGGTAACGGAGGAATGGTCTTTTTCAAACAGGGCACACCTGTTGGCCTGCTCCAATTCTGGCTTGCTGTCATTGTTTTGGGTGACTCAGCTGACTTTTAGTTTCTTGAGCGGCAATTTCCTAAATGTTTTCTGGGTCTGAATTGGGTTTGCCTTCTTTCTTCCCAAATGTTGTATTCTGATGCCATACAAACAAGAGTTTGGGGAGAGTAGCCATTATGAAATAAAAACACAACAAATAGGCATTTGAAGCTTTGAAATCTACAGGTAACACGACCAAGGTGAGGTTTTGTGTTTTGGAAAATCAAATGGAACACTTTGGCTGAGGTGACAGATATTAATTGCCTCCAAACTGAGGTTCACTGTGTTTCTCCAGTTACTTCACTCAGAATTCCACAGGCTGTCAGCTGGAGGGGTGGATGTATCTGGGAACAGCCACTTTCCTTGCGACTAAATCAAGCCCAATATCATTATGGATTCTTCCATTTCTTTGGCTTTTTTATCATTTTTCTTATTTTTTATGGTTTGTAATGAATTTTCTGATGTGAGCTTTGGTTTTGAGGCTGCAATATGGAGTTCATGGCACAAGAGGAAGGTTCTATTTCAATCAGGGCATAGCTGTTGTCTTGCTCCAATTCTGGCTTGCTGTCATTGTTTTCGATACCTCAGCTAATTTGTGGTTTCTTGAGCGGCAATTTCCTAAATGTTTTGTGCATCTGAGTTGGTTTTTCCTTCTTCCTTCCCTAATTTTGTATTCTGACGCAACACAAACAAGAGTTTGGACAGAGTAGCAATTATGAAATAAAAACCACAACAAATAGGCATTTGAAGCTTAGAAATCTACAGGTAACATTACCAAGGTGAGTTTTTGTGTTTTGGAAAAAAAAATGGAACACTTTGGCTGAGGTGACAGATATTAATTGCCTCCAAACTGAGTTTCACTGCGATATTCAGGTGAATTCAGTCAGAATTCCACAGGCAGTCAGCTGGAGGGGTGGATGAATCCGGGAACAGCCAGTTTCCTTGCAACTAAATCAAGCCCAATATCATTATTGATTCTTGCATTTCTTTGGCTTTTTTCTCCTTTTTCTTATTTATCATGGGTTGTAATGAATTTTCTGATGTCAGCTTTGGTTTTGAGGCTGAAATATGGAGTTCAGGGCACCGGGGGAATGGACCTTTTAAACAGGGCAAAGCTGTTGGCCTGCTCCAATTCTGGCTTGCTGTCATTGTTTTGAGCCTCAGCCGATTTGTGGTTTCCTGAGCTGCAATTTCCTACATGTTTTTGGGGTCTGAGTTGGTTTTGCCTTCTACCTTCCCAAATTTTGTATTCTGATTTCTACAAACAAGATTTTGGGGAGAGTAGCCATTATGACAAAAAAAACACAGCAAATAGGATTTTGAAGCTTATAAATCTACAGGTAACATGACCAAGGGGAGTTTTTGTGTTTTGGAAAATAAAATGGAACACTTTGGCTGAGGTGACAGATATTAATTGCCTCCAAACTGAGTTTCACTGCGATTTTCAGGTTAATTCAGTCAGAATTGCACAGGCAGTCAGCTGGAGGGGTGGATGAATCCGGGAACAGCCGGTTTCCTTGCGACTGAATCAAGCCCAATATCATTATGAATTCTTGCATTTCTTTGGCTTTTTTCTATGTTTTCTTATTTATCATGGTTTGTAATGAATTTTCTGATGTGAGCTTTGGTTTTGAGGCTGCAGTATGGAGTTCACGGCACTGGAAGTATGGTCATTTTAAACAGGGTACAGCTGTGGCTTGCTCCAATTCTGGCTTGCCTTCATTGTTTTGGCTGCCTCAGCTGATTTTGGTTTCTTGAGCGGCAATTTTTTAAATGTTTTCTGGGTCTGAGTTGGTTTTACCGTCTTCGTATCCAAATTTTCTTTTCTGCTGCCATACAAACAAGAGTTTGGGCAGAATAGCCATTATGAAAGAAAAAACACAACAAATAGGCGTTTGAAGCTTAGAAATCTACAGGTAACATGACCAAGGTGAGTTTTTGTGTTTACGAAAATAAAATGGAACACTTTGGCTGAGGTGACAGATAGTAATTGCCTCCAAACGGAGTTTCACTGTGATTTTCAGGTTAATTCAGTTAGAAATCCACAGGCAGTCAGCTGGAGGGCTGGATGAATCCGGGAACAGCCGGTTTCCTTGCGACTGAATCAAGCCCAATATTATGGATTCTTGCATTTCCTTGTCTTTTTTCTCATTTTTCTTATTTTTTATGGTTTGTAATGAATTTTCTGATGTGAGCTTTGGTTTTGAGGCTGCAATATGGAGTTCAGGGCAGAAGAGGTAGGTTCTTTTTCAATCAGGGTACAGCTGTTGGCTTGCTCCAATTCTGGCTTGCTATCATTGTTTTGGGTGCCTCAGCTGACTTTTGGTTTCTTGAGTGGCAATTTCCTAAATGTTTTCGGGGTCTGAGTTGGTTTTGCCTTCTTCCTTCCCAAATTATGTATTCTGATGCCATAGAAACAAGAGTTTCAGCAGAGTAGCCACTATGAAATAAAAAACACAACAAATAGGCATTTAAACCTTCAAAATCTACCAGTAACATGACCAAAGTGAGTTTTTGTGTTTTGGAAAATCAAATGGAACACTTTGGCTGAGGTGACAGATAGTAATTGCCTCCAAACTGAGTTTCACTGCGATTTTCAGGTTAATTCAGTCAGAATTCCACAGGCTGTCAGCTGGAGGTGTGGATGAATCCGGGAACAGCCGGTTTCCTTGTGACTATTCAGGCCAAATGTCATTATGGATTCTTGCATTTCTTTGGATTTTTTCTATGTTTTCTTATTTATCGTGGATTGTAATGAATTTTCTGATGTGAGCTTTGGTTTTGAGGCTGCAATATGGAGTTCAGGGCACCAGAGGAATGGTCTTTTTCAAACAGGGCACAGCTGTTGGCCTGCTTCAATTCTGGCTTGCTGTCATTGTTTTGGGTGCCTCAGCTGATTTTTGGTTTCTTGAGCTGCAATTTCCTAAATGTTTTCGGGGTCTGAGTTGGTTTTGCCTTCTTCCTTCCCAAATTATGTATTCTGATGCCATAGAAACAAGAGTTTCAGCCGAGTAGCCACTATGAAATAAAAAACACAAGAAATAGGCGTTTAAACCTACAAAATCTACTGGTAACTTGACCAAAGTGAGTTTTTGTGTTTTTCAAAAACCAATGGAACACTTTGGCTGAGGTGACAGATAGTAATTGGCTCCAAACTGAGTTTCACTGGGATTTTCAGGTTAATTCAGTCAGAATTCCACAGGCAGTGAGCTGGAGCAGAGGATGAATCTGGGAACAGCCGGTTTCCTTGTGACTAATAAGGCCAAATGTCACTATGGATTCTTGCATTTCTTTGGCTTTTTTCTCTGTTTTCTTATTTATCATGGTTTGTAATGAATTTTCTGATGTGAGCTTTGGTTTGTGGCTGAATATGGAGTTCAGGGCACCAGAGGAATGGTCTTTTCCAACAGGGCACAGCTGTTGGCCTGCTCCAATTCTGGCTTCCTGTCATTGTTTTGAGTACCTCAGCCGATTTGTGGATTCTGTGCGGCAATTTCCTAAATGTTTTCTGGGTCTGAGTTGGTTTTGCCTTCTTCCTTCCCAAATTTTGTATTCTGACGGCATACAAACAAGAGTTTCGGCAGAGTAGCCATTATGAAATAGAAAAACACAACAAATAGGCGTTTGAAGCTTAGAAATCTACAAGTAACACTACCAAGGTGAGATTTGTGTTCTGCAAAATCAAATGGAACACTTTGGCTGAGGTGACAGATATTAATTGCCTCCAAAGTGAGTTTCACTGCGATTTTCAGGTTAATTCAGTCAGAATTACACAGGCAGTCAGCTGGAGGGGCGGATGATTCCGGAAACAGCCGGTTTCCTTGCGACTGAATCAAGCCCAATATCATTATGGATTCTTGCTTTTCTTTTCTTTTTTCTCCTTTTTCTTATTTATCATGGTTGTAATGGATTTTCTGATGTGAGCTTTGGTTCTGAGGCTGGCATATTGAGTTCAGGGCAGAAGAGGAAGGTTCTTTTTCAAACAGGGCACATCTGTTGGCTTGCTCTAATTCTGGCTTGCTCTCATTGCTTTGGGTGCCTCAGCTAACTTTTGGTTTCTTGAGGGGCAATTTCCTGAATATTTTCTGGGTCTGAGTTGGTTTTGCCTTCTTCCTTCTGAAATTTTGTATTCTGACGCCAAACAAACAAGAGTTTGGGCAGAGTAGCCATTATGAAATAAAAAACACAACAAATAGGCGTTTGAAGCTTAGAAATCTACAGGTAACATGACCAAGGTGATTTTTTGTGTTTTGGAAAATCAAATGGAACACTTTGGCTGAGGTGACAGATAGTAATTGCCTCCAAACTGAGTTTCACTGCGATTTTCAGGTTAATTCAGTCAGAATTCCACAGGCTGTCAGCTGGAGGTGTGGATGAATCCGGGAACAGCCGGTTTCCTTGTGACTATTCAGGCCAAATGTCATTATGGATTCTTGCATTTCTTTGGATTTTTTCTATGTTTTCTTATTTATCGTGGATTGTAATGAATTTTCTGATGTGAGCTTTGGTTTTGAGGCTGCAATATGGAGTTCAGGGCACCAGAGGAATGGTCTTTTTCAAACAGGGCACAGCTGTTGGCCTGCTTCAATTCTGGCTTGCTGTCATTGTTTTGGGTGCCTCAGCCGATTTGTGGATTCTGAGCAGCAATTTCCTAAATGTTTTCGGGGTCTGAGTTGGTTTTGCCTTCTACCTTCCCAAATTTTGTATTCTGATTTCTACAAACAAGAGTTTGGGGAGAGTAGCCATTATGACAAAAAAAACACAGCAAATAGGATTTTGAAGCTTATAAATCTACAGGTAACATGACCAAGGGGAGTTTTTGTGTTTTGGAAAATAAAATGGAACACTTTGGCTGAGGTGACAGATATTAATTGCCTCCAAACTGAGTTTCACTGCGATTTTCAGGTTAATTCAGTCAGAATTGCACAGGCAGTCAGCTGGAGGGGTGGATGAATCCGGGAACAGCCGGTTTCCTTGCGACTGAATCAAGCCCAATATCATTATGAATTCTTGCATTTCTTTGGCTTTTTTCTATGTTTTCTTATTTATCATGGTTTGTAATGAATTTTCTGATGTGAGCTTTGGTTTTGAGGCTGCAGTATGGAGTTCACGGCACTGGAAGTATGGTCATTTTAAACAGGGTACAGCTGTGGCTTGCTCCAATTCTGGCTTGCCTTCATTGTTTTGGCTGCCTCAGCTGATTTTGGTTTCTTGAGCGGCAATTTTTTAAATGTTTTCTGGGTCTGAGTTGGTTTTACCGTCTTCGTATCCAAATTTTCTTTTCTGCTGCCATACAAACAAGAGTTTGGGCAGAATAGCCATTATGAAAGAAAAAACACAACAAATAGGCGTTTGAAGCTTAGAAATCTACAGGTAACATGACCAAGGTGAGTTTTTGTGTTTACGAAAATAAAATGGAACACTTTGGCTGAGGTGACAGATAGTAATTGCCTCCAAACGGAGTTTCACTGTGATTTTCAGGTTAATTCAGTTAGAAATCCACAGGCAGTCAGCTGGAGGGCTGGATGAATCCGGGAACAGCCGGTTTCCTTGCGACTGAATCAAGCCCAATATTATGGATTCTTGCATTTCCTTGTCTTTTTTCTCATTTTTCTTATTTTTTATGGTTTGTAATGAATTTTCTGATGTGAGCTTTGGTTTTGAGGCTGCAATATGGAGTTCAGGGCAGAAGAGGTAGGTTCTTTTTCAATCAGGGTACAGCTGTTGGCTTGCTCCAATTCTGGCTTGCTATCATTGTTTTGGGTGCCTCAGCTGACTTTTGGTTTCTTGAGTGGCAATTTCCTAAATGTTTTCGGGGTCTGAGTTGGTTTTGCCTTCTTCCTTCCCAAATTATGTATTCTGATGCCATAGAAACAAGAGTTTCAGCAGAGTAGCCACTATGAAATAAAAAACACAACAAATAGGCATTTAAACCTTCAAAATCTACCAGTAACATGACCAAAGTGAGTTTTTGTGTTTTGGAAAATCAAATGGAACACTTTGGCTGAGGTGACAGATAGTAATTGCCTCCAAACTGAGTTTCACTGCGATTTTCAGGTTAATTCAGTCAGAATTCCACAGGCTGTCAGCTGGAGGTGTGGATGAATCCGGGAACAGCCGGTTTCCTTGTGACTATTCAGGCCAAATGTCATTATGGATTCTTGCATTTCTTTGGATTTTTTCTATGTTTTCTTATTTATCGTGGATTGTAATGAATTTTCTGATGTGAGCTTTGGTTTTGAGGCTGCAATATGGAGTTCAGGGCACCAGAGGAATGGTCTTTTTCAAACAGGGCACAGCTGTTGGCCTGCTTCAATTCTGGCTTGCTGTCATTGTTTTGGGTGCCTCAGCTGATTTTTGGTTTCTTGAGCTGCAATTTCCTAAATGTTTTCGGGGTCTGAGTTGGTTTTGCCTTCTTCCTTCCCAAATTATGTATTCTGATGCCATAGAAACAAGAGTTTCAGCCGAGTAGCCACTATGAAATAAAAAACACAAGAAATAGGCGTTTAAACCTACAAAATCTACTGGTAACTTGACCAAAGTGAGTTTTTGTGTTTTTCAAAAACCAATGGAACACTTTGGCTGAGGTGACAGATAGTAATTGGCTCCAAACTGAGTTTCACTGGGATTTTCAGGTTAATTCAGTCAGAATTCCACAGGCAGTGAGCTGGAGCAGAGGATGAATCTGGGAACAGCCGGTTTCCTTGTGACTAATAAGGCCAAATGTCACTATGGATTCTTGCATTTCTTTGGCTTTTTTCTCTGTTTTCTTATTTATCATGGTTTGTAATGAATTTTCTGATGTGAGCTTTGGTTTGTGGCTGAATATGGAGTTCAGGGCACCAGAGGAATGGTCTTTTCCAACAGGGCACAGCTGTTGGCCTGCTCCAATTCTGGCTTCCTGTCATTGTTTTGAGTACCTCAGCCGATTTGTGGATTCTGTGCGGCAATTTCCTAAATGTTTTCTGGGTCTGAGTTGGTTTTGCCTTCTTCCTTCCCAAATTTTGTATTCTGACGGCATACAAACAAGAGTTTCGGCAGAGTAGCCATTATGAAATAGAAAAACACAACAAATAGGCGTTTGAAGCTTAGAAATCTACAAGTAACACTACCAAGGTGAGATTTGTGTTCTGCAAAATCAAATGGAACACTTTGGCTGAGGTGACAGATATTAATTGCCTCCAAAGTGAGTTTCACTGCGATTTTCAGGTTAATTCAGTCAGAATTACACAGGCAGTCAGCTGGAGGGGCGGATGATTCCGGAAACAGCCGGTTTCCTTGCGACTGAATCAAGCCCAATATCATTATGGATTCTTGCTTTTCTTTTCTTTTTTCTCCTTTTTCTTATTTATCATGGTTGTAATGGATTTTCTGATGTGAGCTTTGGTTTTGAGGCTGCAATATGGAGTTCAGGGCAGAAGAGGAAGGTTCTTTTTCAAACAGGGCACAGCTGTTGGCTTGCTCTAATTCTGGCTTGCTCTCATTGCTTTGGGTGCCTCAGCTAACTTTTGGTTTCTTGAGGGGCAATTTCCTGAATATTTTCTGGGTCTGAGTTGGTTTTGCCTTCTTCCTTCTGAAATTTTGTATTCTGACGCCAAACAAACAAGAGTTTGGGCACAGTAGCCATTATGAAATAAAAAACACAACAAATAGGCGTTTGAAGCTTAGAAATCTACAGGTAACATGACCAAGGTGATTTTTTGTGTTTTGGAAAATAAAATGGAACACTTTGGCTGAGGTGACAGATAGTAATTGCCTCCAAACTGAGTTTCACTGCGATTTTCAGGTTAATTCAGTCAGAATTACACAGGCAGTCAGCTGGAGGTGTGGATGAATCCGGGAACAGCCGGTTTCCTTGTGACTATTCAGGCCAAATGTCATTATGGATTCTTGCATTTCTTTGGATTTTTTCTATGTTTTCTTATTTATCATGGATTGTAATGAATTTTCTGATGTGAGCTTTGGTTTTGAGGCTGCAATATGGAGTTCAGGGCACCAGAGGAATGGTCTTTTTCAAACAGGGCACAGCTGTTGGCCTGCTTCAATTCTGGCTTGCTGTCATTGTTTTGGGTGCCTCAGCCGATTTGTGGATTCTGAGCAGCAATTTCCTAAATGTTTTCGGGGTCTGAGTTGGTTTTGCCTTCTACCTTCCCAAATTTTGTATTCTGATTTCTACAAACAAGAGTTTGGGGAGAGTAGCCATTATGACAAAAAAAACACAGCAAATAGGA
This sequence comes from Oryctolagus cuniculus, assembly GCF_964237555.1. Lineage (NCBI taxonomy): Eukaryota > Metazoa > Chordata > Mammalia > Lagomorpha > Leporidae > Oryctolagus > Oryctolagus cuniculus. The sequence continues at coordinate 27,779 of NW_027208227.1, read as the reverse complement.
TTTTGAAGCTTATAAATCTACAGGTAAAATGACCAAGGGGAGTTTTTGTGTTTTGGAAAATAAAATGGAACACTTTGGCTGAGGTGACAGATATTAATTGCCTCCAAACTGAGTTTCACTGCGATTTTCAGGTTAATTCAGTCAGAATTCCACAGGCAGTCAGCTGGAGGGGTGGATGAATCCGGGAACAGCCGGTTTCCTTGCGACTGAATCAAGCCCAATATCATTATGAATTCTTGCATTTCTTTGGCTTTTTTCTATGTTTTCTTATTTATCATGGTTTGTAATGAATTTTCTGATGTGAGCTTTGGTTTTGAGGCTGCAGTATGGAGTTCACGGCACTGGAAGTATGGTCATTTTAAACAGGGTACAGCTGTGGCTTGCTCCAATTCTGGCTTGCCTTCATTGTTTTGGCTGCCTCAGCTGATTTTGGTTTCTTGAGCGGCAATTTTTTAAATGTTTTCTGGGTCTGAGTTGGTTTTACCGTCTTCGTATCCAAATTTTCTTTTCTGCTGCCATACAAACAAGAGTTTGGGCAGAATAGCCATTATGAAAGAAAAAACACAACAAATAGGCGTTTGAAGCTTAGAAATCTACAGGTAACATGACCAAGGTGAGTTTTTGTGTTTACGAAAATAAAATGGAACACTTTGGCTGAGGTGACAGATAGTAATTGCCTCCAAACGGAGTTTCACTGTGATTTTCAGGTTAATTCAGTTAGAAATCCACAGGCAGTCAGCTGGAGGGCTGGATGAATCCAGGAACAGCCGGTTTCCTTGCGACTGAATCAAGCCCAATATTATGGATTCTTGCATTTCCTTGTCTTTTTTCTCATTTTTCTTATTTTTTATGGTTTGTAATGAATTTTCTGATGTGAGCTTTGGTTTTGAGGCTGCAATATGGAGTTCAGGGCAGAAGAGGTAGGTTCTTTTTCAATCAGGGTACAGCTGTTGGCTTGCTCCAATTCTGGCTTGCTATCATTGTTTTGGGTGCCTCAGCTGACTTTTGGTTTCTTGAGTGGCAATTTCCTAAATGTTTTCTGGGTCTGAGTTGGTTTTGCCTTCTTCCTTCCCAAATTATGTATTCTGATGCCATAGAAACAAGAGTTTCAGCAGAGTAGCCACTATGAAATAAAAAACACAACAAATAGGCATTTAAACCTTCAAAATCTACCAGTAACATGACCAAAGTGAGTTTTTGTGTTTTGGAAAATCAAATGGAACACTTTGGCTGAGGTGACAGATAGTAATTGCCTCCAAACTGAGTTTCACTGCGATTTTCAGGTTAATTCAGTCAGAATTCCACAGGCTGTCAGCTGGAGCAGAGGATGAATCCGGGAACAGCCGGTTTCCTTGTGACTATTCAGGCCAAATGTCATTATGGATTCTTGCATTTCTTTGGATTTTTTCTATGTTTTCTTATTTATCGTGGATTGTAATGAATTTTCTGATGTGAGCTTTGGTTTTGAGGCTGCAATATGGAGTTCAGGGCACCAGAGGAATGGTCTTTTTCAAACAGGGCACAGCTGTTGGCCTGCTTCAATTCTGGCTTGCTGTCATTGTTTTGGGTGCCTCAGCTGATTTTTGGTTTCTTGAGCGGCAATTTCCTAAATGTTTTCGGGGTCTGAGTTGGTTTTGCCTTCTTCCTTCCCAAATTATGTATTCTGATGCCATAGAAACAAGAGTTTCAGCCGAGTAGCCACTATGAAATAAAAAACACAAGAAATAGGCGTTTAAACCTACAAAATCTACTGGTAACTTGACCAAAGTGAGTTTTTGTGTTTTGCAAAAACCAATGGAACACTTTGGCTGAGGTGACAGATAGTAATTGGCTCCAAACTGAGTTTCACTGGGATTTTCAGGTTAATTCAGTCAGAATTCCACAGGCAGTGAGCTGGAGCAGAGGATGAATCCGGGAACAGCCGGTTTCCTTGTGACTAATAAGGCCAAATGTCACTATGGATTCTTGCATTTCTTTGGCTTTTTTCTCTGTTTTCTTATTTATCATGGTTTGTAATGAATTTTCTGATGTGAGCTTTGGTTTGTGGCTGAATATGGAGTTCAGGGCACCAGAGGAATGGTCTTTTCCAACAGGGCACAGCTGTTGGCCTGCTCCAATTCTGGCTTCCTGTCATTGTTTTGAGTACCTCAGCCGATTTGTGGATTCTGTGCGGCAATTTCCTAAATGTTTTCTGGGTCTGAGTTGGTTTTGCCTTCTTCCTTCCCAAATTTTGTATTCTGACGGCATACAAACAAGAGTTTCGGCAGAGTAGCCATTAAGAAATAGAAAAACACAACAAATAGGCGTTTGAAGCTTAGAAATCTACAAGTAACACTACCAAGGTGAGATTTGTGTTCTGCAAAATCAAATGGAACACTTTGGCTGAGGTGACAGATATTAATTGCCTCCAAAGTGAGTTTCACTGCGATTTTCAGGTTAATTCAGTCAGAATTACACAGGCAGTCAGCTGGAGGGGCGGATGATTCTGGAAACAGCCGGTTTCCTTGCGACTGAATCAAGCCCAATATCATTATGGATTCTTGCTTTTCTTTTCTTTTTTCTCCTTTTTCTTATTTATCATGGTTGTAATGGATTTTCTGATGTGAGCTTTGGTTCTGAGGCTGGCATATTGAGTTCAGGGCAGAAGAGGAAGGTTCTTTTTCAAACAGGGCACAGCTGTTGGCTTGCTCTAATTCTGGCTTGCTGTCATTGCTTTGGGTGCCTCAGCTAACTTTTGGTTTCTTGAGGGGCAATTTCCTGAATATTTTCTGGGTCTGAGTTGGTTTTGCCTTCTTCCTTCTGAAATTTTGTATTCTGACGCCAAACAAACAAGAGTTTGGGCAGAGTAGCCATTATGAAATAAAAAACACAACAAATAGGCGTTTGAAGCTTAGAAATCTACAGGTAACATGACCAAGGTGATTTTTTGTGTTTTGGAAAATCAAATGGAACACTTTGGCTGAGGTGACAGATAGTAATTGCCTCCAAAGTGAGTTTCACTGCGATTTTCAGGTTAATTCAGTCAGAATTACACAGGCAGTCAGCTGGAGGGGCGGATGATTCCGGAAACAGCCGGTTTCCTTGCGACTGAATCAAGCCCAATATCATTATGGATTCTTGCTTTTCTTTTCTTTTTTCTCCTTTTTCTTATTTATCATGGTTGTAATGGATTTTCTGATGTGAGCTTTGGTTCTGAGGCTGGCATATTGAGTTCAGGGCACCAGAGGAATGGTCTTTTTCAAACAGGGCACAGCTGTTGGCCTGCTTCAATTCTGGCTTGCTGTCATTGTTTTGGGTGCCTCAGCCGATTTGTGGATTCTGAGCAGCAATTTCCTAAATGTTTTCGGGGTCTGAGTTGGTTTTGCCCTCTTCCTTCTCAAATTTTGTATTCTGACGCCATACAAACAACAGTTTGGGCAGAGTAGCCATTATGAAATAAAAAACACAACAAATAGGCGTTTGAAGCTTAGAAATCTACAGGTAACATGACCAAGGTGAGTTTTTGTGTTTTGGAAAATAAAATGGAACACTTTGGCTGAGGTGACAGATAGTAATTGCCTCCAAACTGAGTTTCACTGCGATTTTCAGGTTAATTCAGTCAGAATTCCACAGGCAGTCAGCTGGAGCAGAGGATGAATCCGGGAACAGCCGGTTTCCTTGAACTAATAAGGCCAAATGTCATTATGGATTCTTGCATTTCTTTGGCTTTTTTCTCTGATTTCCTATTTATCATGGTTTGTAATGAATTTTCTGATGTGAGCTTTGGTTTTGTGGCTGCAATATGGAGTTTAGGGCACCGGGGGAATGGTCTTTTTCAAACAGGGCACAGCTGTTGACCTGCTCCAATTCTGGCTTGCTGTCATTGTTTTGGGTGCCTCAGACGATATGTGGTTTGTGAGTGGCAATTTCCTAAATGTTTTCTGGGTCTGAGTTGGTTTTGCCTTCTTCCTTCCCAAATTTTGTATGCTGACGCCATACAAATAAGAGTTTCGGCAGAGTAGGCATTATGAAATAGAGAAACTCAACAAAAGGGGTTTGAAGCTTAGAAATCTACAGGTAACACGACCAAGGTGAGATTTGTGTTTTGCAAAATCAAATGGAACACTTTGGCTGAGGTGACAGATATTAATTGCCTCCAAACTGAGTTTCCCTGCGATTTTCAGGTTAATTCAGTCATAATTCCACAGGCAGTCAGCTGGAGGGGTGGATGATTCCTGGAACAGCCGGTTTCCTAGCGACTAAATCAAGCCCTATATCATTATGGATTCTTGCTTTTCTTTTGCTTTTTTCTCCTTTTTCTTATTTATCATGGTTTGTAATGAATGTTCTGATGTGAGCTTTGGTTCTGAGGCTGGCATATTGAGTTCTGGGCAGAAGAGGAAGGTTCTTTTTCAAACAGGGAACAGCTGTTGTGCTGCTCCAATTCTGGCTTGCTTTCATTGTTTTGGGATCCTCAGCTGATTTGTGGTTTCTTGAGTGGCAGTTTGCGAAATGTTTTCTGGGTCTGAGTTGGTTTTGCCTTCTTCCTACCCAAATTTTGTATTCTGACGCCATACAAACAAGAGTTTCGGCAGAGTAGTCATTATGAAATAGAAAAACACAACAAATAGGCGTTTGAAGCTTAGAAATCTACAGGTAACACGACCAAGGTGAGATTTGTGTTTTGCAAAATCAAATGGAACACTTTGGCTGAGGTGACAGATAGTAATTGCCTCCAAACTGAGTTTCACTGCGATTTTCAGGTTAATTCAGTCAGAATTCCACAGGCAGTCAACTGGAGGGGTGAATGAATCCGCGAACAGCTGGCTTCCATGTGACTAAATTAAGCCCAATAACATTACGGATTCTTGCATTTCTTTGGCTTTTTTCTCCTTTTTCTTATTTATCATGGTTTGTAATGAATTTTCTGATGTGAGCTTTGGATTTGAGGCTGCAAAATGGAGTTCAGGGAGCAAGAGGAATGTTCTGTTTCAAACAGGGCACAGCTATTGGCCTGCCTCAATTCTGGCTTGCTTTCATTGTTTGGGATCCTCAGCTGATTTGTGGTTTCTTGAGTGGCAATTTGCTAAATGTTTTCTGGGTCTGAGTTGTTTTTCCCTTCTTCCTTCCCAAATTTTGTATTCTGACGCCATACAAACAAGAGTTTGGGTAGCATAGCCATTATGAAATAAAAAACACAACAAATAGGCATTTGAAGTTTAGAAATCTACAGGTAACACGACCAAGGTGAGTTTTTGTGTTTTGCAAAATAAAATGGAACACTTTAGCTGAGGTGACAAATATTAATTGTCTCCAAAATGAGTTTCACTGCTATTTTGAGGTTAATTCAGTCAAAATTCCATAGGCAGTCAGCTGGAGGGGTGGATGAATCCGGGAGCAGCCGGTTTCCTTGCGACTATATCAAGCCCGATATCATTACGGATTCTTGCATTTCTTTGTCTTTTTTCTCCTTTTTCTTATTTATCATGGTTTGTAATGAATTTTCTGATGTGAGCTTTGGTTCTGAGGCTGGCATATTGAGTTCAGGGTAAAAGAGGAAGGTTCTTTTTAAAACAGGGTACAGCTGTTGGCTTGCTCCACTTCTGGCTTGCTGTCATTGTTTTGGGTGCCTCAGCCGATTTGTGGTTTCTTGAGTGGCAATTTCCTAAATGTTTTCGGGGTCTGAGTTGGTTTTGCCTTCTTCCTTCCCAATTTTTGTATTCTGATGCAATACAAGCAAGATTTTGGACAGAGTAGCCATTATGAAAGAAAAAAAAAAAAAAACACAGCAAATTGACCGTTCAGGATTAGAAATCCATAGGCAACACAACCAAAGTGAGATTCTGTGTTTTGGAAAATGACATGGAATGCTTCTGCTGAGGGGACAGATTCTAATGCCCTCCAAATGGAGTGTGAGAGCGATTTTGAGGTGAATTCAATCAGAATTCCAAAGTCGGTCTGTGGAAGGGGGGGATGAATCTGGAAACAGCCAGTTTCTTTGTGTCTAAATCCTGCCAAATATCACAAAGGACTCTTGCATTTCTTTGGCTTTTTCACATTTCCCTTATTTATCATGGTTTGTAATGAATTTTCTGATGTGAGCTTTGGTTTTGAGGCTGGCATATTGAGTTCAGGGCACAAGAGGAAGGTTCTTTTTCAATCAGGGCACAGCTGTTGGCTTGCTCCAATTCTGGCTTGCTGTCATTGTTTTGGGTGCCTCAGCCGATTTGTGGTTTCTTGAGTGCCAATTTCCTAAATGTTTTCTGGGTCTGAGTCGGTTTTGCCTTCTTATTCCCAAATTTTGTATTCTGATGCAATACAAGCAAGATTTTGGAGAGTAGCCATTATGAAAGAAGAAAAAAAAAAGCGCATTGCCCTTTCAGGATTAGAAATCTACAGGCAACACGACCAAGATGAGTTTCTGTGTTTTGGAAAATGACATAGAACGCTTCTGCTGAGGGGACAGATTCTAATTCCCTCCCAAATGATTGTGAGTGCTATTTTGAGGTGAATTCAATCAGAATTCCAAAGTCAGTCTGTGGAAGGGGGGGATGAATCTGGAAACATCCAGTTTCCTTGTGTCTAAATCCAGCCAAATATCACAAAGTACTCTTGCATTTCTTTGGCTTTTTTCTCTTTTTTCTTATTTATCATGGTTTGTAATGAATTTTCTGATGTGAGCTTTGGTTTTGAGGCTGGCATATTGAGTTCAGGGCAGAAGAGGATGGTTATTTTTCAATCAGGGCACAGCTGTTGGCTGGCTGCAGTTCTGGCTTGCTGTCCTTATTTTGAGTACCTCAGCCGATTTGTGGTTTCTTGTGTGGCAATTTCCCAAATGTTTTCTGGGTCTGAGTTGGCTTTGCCTTCTTCCTTCCCAAATTTTGTATTCTGATGCAATGCAAAGAAGAGTTTGTACAGAATAGCCATTATGAAAGAAAAAACACAACAAATAGGCGTTTGAAGCTTAGAAATCTACAGGTAACATGACCAAGGTGAGTTTTTGTGTTTACGAAAATAAAATGGAACACTTTGGCTGGGTGACAGATATTAATTGCCTCCAAACTGAGTTTCACTGTGATTTTCAGGTTAATTCAGTCAGAATTCCACAGGCTGTCAGCTGGAGGGGTGGATGTATCTGGGAACAGCCGGTTTCCTAGCGACTAAATCAAGCCCTATATCATTATGGATTCTTGCATGTTTTTGGCTTTTTTCTCTTTTTTCTTATTTATCATGGTTTGTAATGAATTTTCTGATGTGAGCTTTGGTTTTGAGGCTGGCATATTGAGTTCAGGGCACAAGAGGAAGGTTCTTTTTCAATCAGGGCACAGCTGTTGGCTTGCTCCACTTCTGGCTTGCTGTCATTGTTTTGGGTGCCTCAGCAGATTTGTGGTTTCTTGAGTGGCAATTTCCTAAATGTTTTCGGGGTCTGAGTTGGTTTTGCCTTCTTCCTTCCCAATTTTTGTATTCTGATGCAATACAAGCAAGATTTTGGACAGAGTAGCCATTATAAAGAAAAAAAAAAAAAACACAGCAAATTGACCTTTCAGGATTAGAAATCCATAGGCAACACATCCAAGGTGAGATTCTGTGTTTTGGAAAATGACATGGAACGCTTCTGCTGAGGGGACAGATTCTAATGCCCTCCAAATGGAGTGTGAGAGCGATTTTGAGGTGAATTCAATCAGAATTCCAAAGTCGGTCTGTGGAAGGGGGGGATGAATCTGGAAACAGCCAGTTTCTTTGTGTCTAAATCCTGCCAAATATCACAAAGGACTCTTGCATTTCTTTGGCTTTTTCACATTTCCCTTATTTATCATGGTTTGTAATGAATTTTCTGATGTGAGCTTTGGTTTTGAGGCTGGCATATTGAGTTCAGGGCACAAGAGGAAGGTTCTTTTTCAATCAGGGCACAGCTGTTGGCTTGCTCCAATTCTGGCTTGCTGTCATTGTTTTGGGTGCCTCAGCCGATTTGTGGTTTCTTGAGTGCCAATTTCCTAAATGTTTTCTGGGTCTGAGTCGGTTTTGCCTTCTTATTCCCAAATTTTGTATTCTGATGCAATACAAGCAAGATTTTGGAGAGTAGCCATTATGAAAGAAAAAAAAAAGCGCATTGCCCTTTCAGGATTAGAAATCTACAGGCAACACGACCAAGATGAGTTTCTGTGTTTTGGAAAATGACATAGAACGCTTCTGCTGAGGGGACAGATTCTAATTCCCTCCCAAATGATTGTGAGTGCGATTTTGAGGTGAATTCAATCAGAATTCCAAAGTCAGTTTGTGGAAGGGGGGGATGAATCTGGAAACATCCAGTTTCCTTGTGTCTAAATCCAGCCAAATATCACAAAGTACTCTTGCATTTCTTTGGCTTTTTTCTCTTTTTTCTTATTTATCATGGTTTGTAATGAATTTTCTGATGTGAGCTTTGGTTTTGAGGCTGGCATATTGAGTTCAGGGCAGAAGAGGATGGTTCTTTTTCAATCAGGGCACAGCTGTTGGCTGGCTGCAGTTCTGGCTTGCTGTCCTTATTTTGAGTACCTCAGCCGATTTGTGGTTTCTTGTGTGCCAATTTCCCAAATGTTTTCTGGGTCTGAGTTGGCTTTGCCTTCTTCCTTCCCAAATTTTGTATTCTGATGCAATGCAAAGAAGAGTTTGTACAGAATAGCCATTATGAAAGAAAAAACACAACAAATAGGCGTTTGAAGCTTAGAAATCTACAGGTAACATAACCAAGGTGAGTTTTTGTGTTTATGAAAATAAAATGGAACACTTTGGCTGAGGTGACAGATATTAACTGCCTCCAAACTGAGTTTCACTGTGATTTTCAGGTTAATTCAGTCAGAATTCCACAGGCAGTCAGCTGCAGGGGCGGATGAATCCGGGAACAGCCGGTTTCCTTGTGACTAAATCAAGCCTTATATCATTATGGATTCTTGCATTTTTTTGGCTTTTTTCTCTTTTTTCTTATTTATCATGGTTTGTAATGAATTTTCTGATGTGAGCTTTGGTTTTGAGGCTGGCATATTGAGTTCAGGCACAAGAGGAAGGTTCTTTTTCAATCAGGGCACAGCTGTTGGCTTGCTCCAATTCTGCCTTGCTGTCATTGTTTTGGGTGTCTCAGCTGATTTGTGGTTTCTTGAGTGCCAATTTCCTAAATGTTTTCTGGGTCTGAGTCGGTTTTGCCTACTTATTCCCAAATTTTGTATTCTGATGCAATACAAGCAAGATTTTGGAGAGTAGCCATTATGAAAGAAAAAAAAAAAAACACAGCGCATTGCCCTTTCAGGATTAGAAATCTACAGGCAACACGACCAAGATGAGTTTCTGTGTTTTGGAAAATGACAAGGAACCCTTCTGCTGAGGGGACAGATTCTAATTCCCTCCAAATTGAGTGTGAGTGCGATTTTGAGGTGAATTCAATCAGAATTCCAAAGTCAGTCTGTGGAAGGGGGGGATGAATCTGGAAACAGCCAGTTTCCTTGTATCTGAATCCAGCCAAATATCAAAAAGGACTCTTGCATTTCTTTGGCTTTTTCACATTTCCCTGATTTATCATGGTTTGTAATGAATTTTCTGATGTGAGCTTGGTTTTGAGGCTGCAATATGGAGTTCAGCGTACTGGAGGACCTGTCTTTTTCAAAGAGGGTACAGTTGTTGGCTTGCTGCAATTCTGGCTTGCTGTCATTGTTTTGGGTTCCTCAGCCAATTTGTGGTTTCCTGTGTGGCAATTTCCTAAATGTTCTCTGGGTCTCAGTTGGCTTTGCCTTCTTCCTTCCCAAATTTTGTATTCTGATGCAATACAAGCGAGATTTTCGACAGAGTAGCCATTATGAAATAAAAAACACAACTAGTAGGCGTTTGAAGCTTAGAAATCAACAGGTAACATGACCAAGGTGAGTTTTTGTGTTTTGGAAAATAAAATGGAACACTTTGGCTGAGGTGACAGATATTAATTGCCTCCAAACTGAGTTTCACTGCGATTTTCAGGTTAATTCATTCAGAATTCCACAGGCAGCAGCTGGAGGGGTGGATGAATCCGTGAGCAGCTGGTTTCCTAGCGACTAAATCAAGCCCTATATCATTATGGATTCTTGCATTTTTTTGGCTTTTTTCTCTTTTTTCTTATTTATCATGGTTTGTAATGAATTTTCTGATATGAGCTTTGGTATTGAGGCTCGCATATTGAGTTCAGGGTACAAGAGGAAGGTTCTTTTTCAATCAGGGCACAGCTGTTGGCTTGCTCCAATTCTGGCTTGCTGTCATGGTTTTGGGTGCCTCAGCTGACTTTTGGTTTTTTGAGCTGCAATTTCCTAAAAGTTTTCTGGGTCTGAGTTGGTTTTGCCTTCTTCCTTCCCAAATTTTGTATTCTGATGCAATACAAGCAAGATTTTGGTCAGAGTAGCCATTATGAAATAAAAAACACAACAAATAGGTGTTTGAAGCATACAAATCTACAGGTAACATGACCAAGCTGTTTTTGTGTTTTGGAAAATGAAATGGAACATTTTGGCTGAGGTGACAGATATTAATTGCCTCCAAACTCAGTTTCACTGCGATTTTCAGGTTAATTCAGTTAATTCAGTTTGGATTCCACAGGCTTGCATTTCTTCAGCTTTTTCACATTTCCCTTATTTATCATGGTTTGTATGAATTTTCTGATGTGAGCTTTGGTTTTGAGGCTGGCATATTGAGTTCAGGGCACAAGAGGAAGGTTCTTTTTCAATCAGGGCACAGCTGTTGGCTTGCTCCACTTCTGGCTTGCTGTCATTGTTTTGGGTGCCTCAGCCGATTTGTGGTTTCTTGTGTGGCAATTTCCTAAATGTTTTCGGGGTCTGAGTTGGTTTTGCCTTCTTCCTTCCCAAATTTTGTATTCTGATGCAATACAAGCAAGATTTTGGACAGAGTAGCCATTATGAAAGAAAAAAAAAAAAAACACAGCAAATTGACCTTTCAGGATTAGAAATCCATAGGCAACACAACCAAGATGAGATTCTGTGTTTTGGAAAATGACATGGAACGCTTCTGCTGAGGGGACAGATTCTAATTCCCTCCAAATGGAGTGTGAGAGCGATTTTGAGGTGAATTCAATCAGAATTCCAAAGTCAGTCTGTGGAAGGGGGGGATGAATCTGGAAACAGCCAGTTTCTTTGTGTCTAAATCCTGCCAAATATCACAAAGGACTCTTGCATTTCTTTGGCTTTTTCACATTTCCCTTATTTATCATGGTTTGTAATGAATTTTCTGATGTGAGCTTTGGTTTTGAGGCTGGCATTTTGAGTTCAGGGCACCGGAGGAATGGTCTTTTTCAAACAGGGCACAGCTGTTGGCCTGCTCCAATTCTGGCTATTCTCTTTGTTTTGGGTGCCTCAGCTGAAATTTGGTTTCTTGAGTATCACTACGATTGTCACGTTAATTCAGTCAGAATTCCACAGGCAGTCAGCTTTAGTGGTGGATGAATCTGGGAACAGCTGGTTTCCTTGCAACTAAATCAAACCCAATATCAATATGGATTCTTGCATTTCTTTGGCTTTTTTCTCTTTTTTCTTATTTATCATGGTTTGTAATGAATTTTCTGATGTGAGCTTTGGTTTTGAGGCTGCAATATGGAGTTCAGGGCACAAGAGGATGGTTCTTTTTCAATCAGGGCACAGCTGTTGGCTTGCTCCACTTCTGGCTTGCTGTCATTGTTTTGAGTGCCTCAGCCGATTTGTGGTTTCTTGTGTGGCAATTTCCCAAATGTTTTCGGGGTCTGAGTTGGCTTTGCCTTCTTCCTTCCCAAATTTTGTATTCTGATGCAATGCAAAGAAGAGTTTGTACAGAATAGCCATTATGAAAGAAAAAACACAACAAATAGGCGTTTGAAGCTTAGAAATCTACAGGTAACATAACCAAGGTGAGTTTTTGTGTTTATGAAAATAAAATGGAACACTTTGGCTGAGGTGACAGATATTAACTGCCTCCAAACTGAGTTTCACTGTGATTTTCAGGTTAATTCAGTCAGAATTCCACAGGCAGTCAGCTGCAGGGGCGGATGAATCCGGGAACAGCCGGTTTCCTTGTGACTAAATCAAGCCTTATATCATTATGGATTCTTGCATTTTTTTGGCTTTTTTCTCTTTTTTCTTATTTATCATGGTTTGTAATGAATTTTCTGATGTGAGCTTTGGTTTTGAGGCTGGCATATTGAGTTCAGGCACAAGAGGAAGGTTCTTTTTCAATCAGGGCACAGCTGTTGGCTTGCTCCAATTCTGCCTTGCTGTCATTGTTTTGGGTGTCTCAGCTGATTTGTGGTTTCTTGAGTGCCAATTTCCTAAATGTTTTCTGGGTCTGAGTCGGTTTTGCCTACTTATTCCCAAATTTTGTATTCTGATGCAATACAAGCAAGATTTTGGAGAGTAGCCATTATGAAAGAAAAAAAAAAAAACACAGCGCATTGCCCTTTCAGGATTAGAAATCTACAGGCAACACGACCAAGATGAGTTTCTGTGTTTTGGAAAATGACAAGGAACCCTTCTGCTGAGGGGACAGATTCTAATTCCCTCCAAATTGAGTGTGAGTGCGATTTTGAGGTGAATTCAATCAGAATTCCAAAGTCAGTCTGTGGAAGGGGGGGATGAATCTGGAAACAGCCAGTTTCCTTGTATCTGAATCCAGCCAAATATCAAAAAGGACTCTTGCATTTCTTTGGCTTTTTCACATTTCCCTGATTTATCATGGTTTGTAATGAATTTTCTGATGTGAGCTTGGTTTTGAGGCTGCAATATGGAGTTCAGCGTACTGGAGGACCTGTCTTTTTCAAAGAGGGTACAGTTGTTGGCTTGCTGCAATTCTGGCTTGCTGTCATTGTTTTGGGTTCCTCAGCCAATTTGTGGTTTCCTGTGTGGCAATTTCCTAAATGTTCTCTGGGTCTCAGTTGGCTTTGCCTTCTTCCTTCCCAAATTTTGTATTCTGATGCAATACAAGCGAGATTTTCGACAGAGTAGCCATTATGAAATAAAAAACACAACTAGTAGGCGTTTGAAGCTTAGAAATCAACAGGTAACATGACCAAGGTGAGTTTTTGTGTTTTGGAAAATAAAATGGAACACTTTGGCTGAGGTGACAGATATTAATTGCCTCCAAACTGAGTTTCACTGCGATTTTCAGGTTAATTCATTCAGAATTCCACAGGCAGCAGCTGGAGGGGTGGATGAATCCGTGAGCAGCTGGTTTCCTAGCGACTAAATCAAGCCCTATATCATTATGGATTCTTGCATTTTTTTGGCTTTTTTCTCTTTTTTCTTATTTATCATGGTTTGTAATGAATTTTCTGATATGAGCTTTGGTATTGAGGCTCGCATATTGAGTTCAGGGTACAAGAGGAAGGTTCTTTTTCAATCAGGGCACAGCTGTTGGCTTGCTCCAATTCTGGCTTGCTGTCATGGTTTTGGGTGCCTCAGCTGACTTTTGGTTTTTTGAGCTGCAATTTCCTAAAAGTTTTCTGGGTCTGAGTTGGTTTTGCCTTCTTCCTTCCCAAATTTTGTATTCTGATGCAATACAAGCAAGATTTTGGTCAGAGTAGCCATTATGAAATAAAAAACACAACAAATAGGTGTTTGAAGCATACAAATCTACAGGTAACATGACCAAGCTGTTTTTGTGTTTTGGAAAATGAAATGGAACATTTTGGCTGAGGTGACAGATATTAATTGCCTCCAAACTCAGTTTCACTGCGATTTTCAGGTTAATTCAGTTAATTCAGTTTGGATTCCACAGGCTTGCATTTCTTCAGCTTTTTCACATTTCCCTTATTTATCATGGTTTGTATGAATTTTCTGATGTGAGCTTTGGTTTTGAGGCTGGCATATTGAGTTCAGGGCACAAGAGGAAGGTTCTTTTTCAATCAGGGCACAGCTGTTGGCTTGCTCCACTTCTGGCTTGCTGTCATTGTTTTGGGTGCCTCAGCCGATTTGTGGTTTCTTGTGTGGCAATTTCCTAAATGTTTTCGGGGTCTGAGTTGGTTTTGCCTTCTTCCTTCCCAAATTTTGTATTCTGATGCAATACAAGCAAGATTTTGGACAGAGTAGCCATTATGAAAGAAAAAAAAAAAAAACACAGCAAATTGACCTTTCAGGATTAGAAATCCATAGGCAACACAACCAAGATGAGATTCTGTGTTTTGGAAAATGACATGGAACGCTTCTGCTGAGGGGACAGATTCTAATTCCCTCCAAATGGAGTGTGAGAGCGATTTTGAGGTGAATTCAATCAGAATTCCAAAGTCAGTCTGTGGAAGGGGGGGATGAATCTGGAAACAGCCAGTTTCTTTGTGTCTAAATCCTGCCAAATATCACAAAGGACTCTTGCATTTCTTTGGCTTTTTCACATTTCCCTTATTTATCATGGTTTGTAATGAATTTTCTGATGTGAGCTTTGGTTTTGAGGCTGGCATTTTGAGTTCAGGGCACCGGAGGAATGGTCTTTTTCAAACGGGGCACAGCTGTTGGCCTGCTCCAATTCTGGCTATTCTCTTTGTTTTGGGTGCCTCAGCTGAAATTTGGTTTCTTGAGTATCACTACGATTGTCACGTTAATTCAGTCAGAATTCCACAGGCAGTCAGCTTTAGTGGTGGATGAATCTGGGAACAGCTGGTTTCCTTGCAACTAAATCAAACCCAATATCAATATGGATTCTTGCATTTCTTTGGCTTTTTTCTCTTTTTTCTTATTTATCATGGTTTGTAATGAATTTTCTGATGTGAGCTTTGGTTTTGAGGCTGCAATATGGAGTTCAGGGCACAAGAGGATGGTTCTTTTTCAATCAGGGCACAGCTGTTGGCTTGCTCCACTTCTGGCTTGCTGTCATTGTTTTGAGTGCCTCAGCCGATTTGTGGTTTCTTGTGTGGCAATTTCCCAAATGTTTTCGGGGTCTGAGTTGGTTTTGCCTTCTTCCTCCACAAATTTTGTATTCTGACTCAATACAAACAAGAGTTTGGCCAGAGCAGCCATTATGAAATAAAAAACACTACACATAGGTGTTTGAAGCTTAGAAATCTACAGATAACACGACCAAGGTGAGTTTTTGTGTTATGGAAAATAAAATGGAACACTTTGGCTGAGGTGACAGATAGTAATTGCCTCCAAACTGAGTTTCACTGCGATTTTCAGGTGAATTCAGTCAGAATTCCACAGGCAGTCAGCTGGAGGGGTGGATGAATCCGGGAACAGCCCGTTTCCTTGCGACTAAATCCAGCTCAATATCATTATGGATTCTTGCATTTCTTGGCTTTTTTCTCATTTTTCTTATGTATCGTGATTTGTAATGAATTTCCTGATGTCAGCTTTGGTTTTGAGGCTGGAATATGGAGTTCAGGGTCCCGGAAGAATGGCCTTTTTCAATCAGGACTCAGCTGATTGCCTCCTCCAATTCTGGCTTGCTGTCATGGTTTTGGGTGCCTCAGCTGACTTTTGGTTTCTTGAGTGGCAATTTCCTAAATGTTTTCTGTTTCTGAGTTGGCTTTGCCTTCTACCTTCCCAAATTTTGTATGTGATGCAATACAAGGAAGATTTTGGACAGAGTAGCCATTATGAAATAAAAAACACAACAAATAGGCGTTTGAAGCTTGGAAATCTATAGGTAACATGACCAAAGTAAGTTTTTTTGTTTTGGAAAATAAAATGGAACACTTTGGCTGAGGTGACAGATATTAATTGTCTCCAAACCGAATTTCACTACCATTTTGAGGTTAATTCAGTCAGAATCCCTATTCACTCAGCTGGGAGTTGTGGATGAATCTGGAAACAGCTGTTTACTTAGGAATAAATCAAGCCCAATATCACTAAGAAAACTTGCATTTCTTTGGCTTTTTTCTGATTTTTCCTATTTATCATGGTTTGAAAAGAATTTTGGCTGAGGTTACAGATACTAATTGCCTCCAAACCGAGTTTCACTGCGATTTTCATGTTAATTCAGTCAGAAACCACAGACACTCAGCTGGGAGGTATGGATGAATCTGGAAACAGCCATTAACAAGGGAATGATTCAAGCCCAATATCACTAAGAACTCCTGAATTTCTTTGGATTTTTTAGGATTTTTCTTATTTTTCATGGTTTGTAATAAATTTTCTGATGTGAGCTTTGGTTTTGAACCTGCAAGATGGAGTTCAGGGCACCAGAGGAATGGTCTTTTTCAATCAGGTAACAGCTGTTGGCTTACTCCAATTCTGTCTTCCTTTCAAGGTTTTGGGTGCTTCAGTGTCCTTCAGTTTCTTGAGCGGCAATTTCCTAAATGTTTTCTGAATCTCAGTTGGTTTTGCCTTCTTCCTTCCCAAATGTTGTATTCTGACACAATACAAACAAGAGTTTGGACAGAGTAGCCATTTTGAAATAAACAACACAGCAAATAGGCATTTGAAGCTTAGAAATCTACAGGTAACATGACCAAGGTGAGGTTTTGTGTTTTGGAAAATCAAATGAAACACTTTGGCTGAGGTGACAGATATTAATTGCCTCCAAACTGAGTTTCACTGCGATTTTCAGGTTAATTCAGTCAGAATTCCACAGGCAGTCAGCTGGAGTGGTGGATGAATCCGGGAACAGCCGGTTTCCTTTTGTCTAAATCCAGCCAAATATCACAAAGGACTCTTGCATTTCTTTGTTTTTTTCACATTTCCCTTATTTATCCTGGTTTGTAATGAATTTTCTGATGTGAGCTTTGCTTTTGAGGCGGCAATATGGAGTTCAGGGCACCGGAGGAATGGTCTTTTTCAAACAGGGCAGAGCTGTTGGCTTGCTCCACTTCTGGCTTGCTGTCATTGTTTTGGGTGTCTCAGCTGACTTTTGGTTTCTTGAACGGCATTTTCCTAAATGATTACTGGGTCTGAGTTGATTTTGCCTTCTTTCTTCCCAAATTTTGTATTCTGATGCAATACAAACAAGAGTTTGTTTACAGTAGCCATTATGAAATAAGCAACAAAACAAATAGGCGTTTGAAGCTTATACATCTACAGGTAACACGACCAAGGTGAGTTTTTGTGTTTTGGAAAATACAATGGAACACTTTGGCTGAGGTGACAGATATTAATTGCCTACAAACAGAGTTTCACTGTGATTTTCAGGTTAATTCAGTCAGAAATCCACAGGCAGTCAGCTGGAGGGGTGGATGAATCCGGGAACAGCCGGTTTCCTTACGACTAAATCAATCCCAATATCATTATGGATTCTTGCAATTCTTTGGCTTTTTTCTCATTTTTCTTATTTATCATGGTTTGTAATGAATTTTCTGATGTGAGCTTTGGTTTTGAGACTGCAATATGGAGTTCAGGGCACTGGATTAATGGTCTTTTTCAATCAGGGCACAGCTGTTGGCTTGTTCAACTTCTGGCTTGCTGT
This sequence comes from Oryctolagus cuniculus, assembly GCF_964237555.1. Classification (NCBI taxonomy): domain Eukaryota; kingdom Metazoa; phylum Chordata; class Mammalia; order Lagomorpha; family Leporidae; genus Oryctolagus; species Oryctolagus cuniculus. The sequence goes on along the minus strand of NW_027208227.1, from coordinate 10,433 downwards.
CATTGTTTTCGGTGCCTCAGCTGACTTTTGGTTTCTTGAGCGGAAATTCGGTAAATGTTTTCTGAGTCTCAGTTGGTTTTGCCTGCTTTCTTCCCAAATTTTGTATTCTGACACAATATAAACAAGAGTTTGGACAGAGTAGCCATTATGAAATAAAAAACACAACAAATAGGCGTTTGAAGCTTAGAAATCTACAGGCAACATGACCAAGGTGAGATTTTGGGTTTTGGAAAATAAAATGGAACACTTTGGCTGTGGTGACAGATATTAACTGCCTCCATTCAGCTTAATTCAGTCAGAATTCCACAGTCAGTCAGCTGGATGGGTGGATGAATCCGGTAATAGCCGGTTTCCTTGTGACTAAATGAAGTCCAATATCATTATGGATTCTTGCATTTCTTTGGCTTTTTTCTCATTTTTCTTATTTATCATGGTTTGTAATGAATTTTCTGATGTGAGCTTTGGTTTTTAGGCTGGCATATTGAGTTGAGGTCACAAAAGGAAGGAACTTTTTCAATCAGGGCACAGCTGTTGGCTTGCTCCAATTCTGGCTTGCTGTCATTGGTTTGGGTGCCTCAGCCGATTTGTGGTTTCTTGAGCGGCAATTTCCTAAATGTTTTCTGGGTCTCAGTTGGTTTTGCCTTCTTCCTTCCCAAATTTTGTATTCTGACGCAATACAAACAAGAGTTTGGACAGAGTAGCCATTATGAAATAAAAAACAAAACAAATAGGCATTTGAAGCTGCAGGTAACACGACCAAGGTGAGATTTTGTGTTTTGGAAAATCAAATGGAACACTTTGGCTGAGGTGACAGATAGTAATTGCCTCCAAACTGAGTTTCACTGCAATTTTCAGGTTAATTCAGTCGGAATTCCACAGGCAGTCAGCTGGAGGGGTGGATGCATCCGGGAACATCTGGTTTCCTTGTGACTAAATCAAGGCCAATATCATTATGGATTCTTGCATTGCTTTGGATTTTTCTCATTTTTCTTTTTTATCATGGTTTGTAATGAATTTTCTGATGTGAGCTTTGGTTTTGAGGCTGGCATATTGAGTTCAGGGCACAAGAGGATGGTTCTATTTCAAACAGGGCACAGCTGTTGGCTTGCTCCAATTCTGGCTTGCTGTCATTGTTTTGAGTGCCTCAGCTGATTTTGGTTTCTTGAGCGGCAATTTCCTAAATGTTTTCTGGGTCTGAGTTGGTTTTGCCCCCTTCCTTCCCAAATTTTGTATTCTGAGGCAATACAAACAAGAGTTTTGACAGAGTAGCCATTATGAAATAAAAAACACAACAAATAGGCGTTTGAAGCTTATACATCTACAGGTAACAAGACCAAGTGAGTTTTTGTGTTTTGGAAAATAAAGTGGAACACTTTGGCTGAGGTGACAGATAGTAATTGCCTCCAAACTGATTGTCACTGCGATTTTCAGGTTAATTCAGTCAGAATTCCACAGGCAGTCAGTTGGAGGGGGGGATGAATCTTGGACGAGCCGATTTCCTTGCGACTAAATCAAGCCCAATATCATTATGGATTCTTGCATTTCTGTGGCTTTTTCTCATTTTTCTTATTTATCATGGTTTGTAATGAACTTTCTGATGTGAGCTTTGGTTTTAAGCTGGCATATTGAGTTCAGGGCACAAGAGGAGGGTTGTTTTTCAATCAGGGCACAGCTGTTGGGTTGCTCCAATTCTGGCTTGCTGTCATTGTTTTGGGTGCTTCAGCTGATTTGTGGATTCTTGAGTGGCAATATCCTAAATGTTTTCTGGGTCTGAGTTACTTTTGCCTTCTTATTCCCAAATTTTGTATTCTGATGCAATACAAGCAAGATTTTTACAGAGTAGCCATTATGAAAGAAAAAAAAAAAAACAAAGCAAATTGGCCTTTCAGGATTAGAACTGTACAGGCAACACAATCAAGATGAGTTTCTTTGTTTTGGATAGTGACATGGACCCCTTCTGCTGAGGGGACAGATACTAATTTCCTCCAAATTGAGTGTGAGTGCCATTTTGAGGTGAATTCAATCAGAATTCCAAAGTCAGTCTGTTTAAGGGTGGGATGAATCCTGAAACAGCCAGTTTCCTTGTGTCTAAACCCAGCCAAATATCACAAAGGACTCTTGCATTTCTTTGGCTTTTTCACATTTCCCTTATTTATCATGGTTTGTTATGAATTTTCTGATGTGAGCTTTGGTTTTGAGGCTGCAAAATGGATTTCAGGGTACAAGAGAATGGTTCTTTTTCAATCAGGGCACAGCTGTTGGCTTGCTCCAATTCTGTCTTGCTGTCATTGTTCTGCATGCCTCAGCTTACTTTTGGTTCCTTTAGCAGTAATTTCCTAAATATTTTCTGGGTCTGAGTTGGTTTTGCCTTCTTCCTTCCCAAATTTTGTATTCTGATGCAATACAAACAAGAGTTTGGACAGAGTAGCTATTATGAAATAAAAAGTGCAACAAATAGGCGTTTGAAGCTCAGAAATCTACAGGTAACACGACCAAGGTGAGTTTTTGTGTTTTGGAAAATCAAATGGAACACTTTGGCTGAGGTGACAGATATTAATTGCCTCCAAACTGAGTTTCCCTGCGATTTTCAGGTTAATTCCATCAGAATTCCACAGGCATTCAGCTGCAGGGGTGGATGAATCCAGGAACAGCCGGTTTCCTTGCGACTAAATTAAGCCCAATATCATTATGGATTCTTGCATTTCTTTGGCTTTTTCTCATTTCTCTTATGTATCATGGTTTGTAATAAATTTTCTGATGTGAGCTCTGGTTTTAAGGCTGGCATATTGGGTTCAGGGAACAAGAGGTTGGTTCTTTTCAATCAGGGCACAGCTGTTGGCCTCCTCCAATTCTGGCTTGCTGTCAATGTTTTGAGTGCTTCAGCAAATTTGTGGATTCTAGTGTGTCAATTTACTAGATGTTTTTTGGGTCTGTGTTGGTTTTGCCTTCTTCCTTCCCAAATTTTGTATTCTGATGCAATACAAACAAGAGTTTGGACAGAGTAGGTATTATGAAATAAAAAACACAACAAATAGCCGTTTGAAGCTTAGAAATCTACAGGTAACACGACCAAGGTGAGTTTTTGTGTTTTGGAAAATCAAATGGAACACTTTGGCTGAGGTGACAGATATTAATTGCCTCCAAACTGAGTTTCACTGTGATTTTCAGGTTAATTCAGTCAGAATACCACAGGCAGTCAGCTGCAGGGGTGGATGAATCCTGGAACAGCCTGTTTCCTTCGAGTGAATCAAGCCCAATATCATAATGGATTCTTGCATTTCTTTGGCCTTTTTCTTATTTTTCTTATTTATCATGGTTTGTAATGAATTTTCTGAGGTGAGCTTTGGTTTTGAAGCTGCAATATGGAGTTCAGGATCCGGGGGAATGGTCTTTTTCCTTTTTTTTTTTTCTTGACAGGCAGAGTGGACAGTGAGAGAGAGAGACAGGGAGAAATTTCTTCCTTTCCCGTTGGTTCACCCTCCAATGGCCGCCACGGCCAGTGTGCTGCGGCGGGCGCACCGCGCTGATTCGATTGCAGGAACCAGGAGCCAGGTGCTTTTCCTGGTCTCCCATGGGGTGCAGTGCCCCAGCACTTGGGCCATCCTCCACTGCACTCCCTGGCCACAGCAGAGGGCTGGCCGGGAAGAGGGGCAACCGGGACAGAATCCGCACCCAGACCGGGACTAGAACCTGGTGTGCTGGGGTCGCTAGGTGGAGGATTAGCTTAATGAGCCGCGGAGCCGGCTGGGAATGGTCTTTTTCAAACAGGGCACAGCTCTTGGCCTGCTCCAATTCTGGCTTGCTGTCATTGTTTTGGGAGCCTCAGACGATTTGTGGTTTCTTGAGCGGCAATATCCTAAATGTTTTCTGCGTCTGAGTTGGTTTTGCCTTCTTCCTTCCCAAATTTTGTATTCTGCCACAATACAAACAAGAGTTTGGGCAGAGTAGCCATTTTGTAATGAAAAACACAGCAAATAGGCGTTTGAAGCTTAGAAATCTACAGGTAACACGACCAAGGTGAGTTTTTGTGTTTTGGAAAATCAAATGGAACACTTTGCCTGAGGTGACAGATATTAATTGCCTCCAAACTGAGTTTCACTGCGATTTTCAGATGAATTCAGTCAGAATTCCACAGGCAATCAGCAGGAGCGGTGGATGAATCCGGGAATAGCCGGTTTCCTGGCGACTAAATCCAGCCCAATATCATTATGGATTCTTGCATTTCTTTCGCTTTTTTCTCATTTTTCTTATTTATCATGGTTTGTAATGAATTATTTGATGTGAGCTTTGGTTTTGAGGCTGGCATATTGAGTTCAGGTCACCAGAGGAAGGTTCTTTTTCAATCAGGGCACAGCTGTTGGCATGCTCCAATTCTGGCTTGCTATCATTGTTTTGGGTGCCTCAGCTGTCTTTTGGTTTCTTGAGTTGCAATTTACTAAATGTTTTCTGGATCTTAGTTGGTTTTGCCTTCTTCCTTCCCAAATATTGTATTCTGACACGATACAACCAATAGTTTGGACAGAGTTGCCATTATGAATTAAAAAACATTACAAATAGGCCTTTGAAGCTTAGAAATCTACAGGTAACATAACCAAGGTGAGTTTTTATGTTTTGCAAAATCAAATGGAATACTTTGGCTGAGGTCACAGATATATATTGCCTCCAAAGTGAGTTTCACTGCGATTTTCTGGTTAATTCAGTCAGAATTCCACAGGCAGTCAGCAGGAGTGGTGGATGAATCTGGGAACAGCCGGTTTCCTTGCGACTAAATCAAGCCCAATATCATTATGGATTCTTGCATTTCTTTGGCTTTTTTCTCATTTTACTTATTTATCATGGTTTGTAATGAATTTCCTGATGTGAGCTTTGGTTTTGAGGCTGGCATATGGAGTTCAGGGTACCGGAGGAATACTCTTTTTCAAACAGGGCATAGCTGTTGGCCTGCTCCAAATCTGCCTTGCTGTCATTTCTTTGGGTGCCTCAGCTGAATTTTGGTTTCTTGAGCGGCAATTTCCTAAATGTTTGCTGGGTCTGAGTTGGTTTTGCCTTCTTCCTTCCCAAATTTTCTTTTCTGATGGCATGGAAACAAGAGTTTCGGCAGAGTAGCCATTATGAAATAAAAAACACTACAAATATGCGTTTAAATCTTAGAAATCTACAGGTAATACGACCAAGGTGAGTTTTTGTGTTTTAGAAAATCAAATGGAACACTTTGGCTGAGGTTACAGATAGTAATTGCCTCCAAACTGAGTTTCACTGCGATTTTCAGGTGAATTCCATCAGAATTCCACAGGCAGTCCGCTGGAGGGGTGGATGAATCCGGGAACAGCCGGTTTCCTTGTGACGAAATCAAGCTGAATATCATTATGGATTCTTGCATTTCTTTGGCTTTTTTCTCCTTTTTCTTATTTATCATGGTTTGTGATGAATTTTCTGATGTGAGCTTTGGTTTTGAGGCTGGCATATGGAGTTCAGGGCACAAGAGGAATGGTCTTTTTCAAACAGGGCACAGCTGTTGGCCTGCTCCAATTCTTGCTTCCCGTCATTGTTTTGGGTGCCGCGGCTGACTTCAGGTGATTTCAGTCACAATTCCACAGGCAGTCAGCTGTAGGGGTGGATGAATCTGGGCACAGCCGGTATCCTTGCGAATAAATCCAGCCCAATATCATTATGGGTTTTCTGGGTCTGAGTTGGTTTTGCTGTCTGCCTTCCCAAATTATCTTTTCTGATGCCATACAAACAAGAGTTTGGGCAGAGTAGCCATTATGAAATAAAAACCACAAGAAATAGGATTTGGAAGCTTAGAAATCTACAGGCAGCACGACCATGGTGAGTTTTTGTGTTTTGGAACATAAAATGGAACGCTTTGGCTGAGGTGACAGATATTAATTGCTACCAAACTGAGTTTCACTGCGATTTTCAGGTTAATTCAGTCAGAATTCCACAGGCAGTCAGCTGGAGGGGTGGATGAATCTGGGAACAGCCGGTTTCCATGCGAATAAAACAAGCCTAATATCATTATGGATTCTTGCATTTCTTTGGCTTTTTTCTCATTTTTTATTTATCAAGGTTTGTAATGAATTTTCTGATGTGAGATTTGGTTTTGAGGCTGCAATATGCAGTTCAGGGCACCGGAGGAATGGCCTTTTTCAAACAGGGCACAGCTGTTGGCCTGCTCGAATTCTGGCTTGCTGTCATTGTTTTAAGTGCCTCAGCTGACTTTTGGTTTCTTGAGCAGCAATTTCCTGCATGTTTTCAGGGTCTGAGTTGGTTTTGCCTTCTTCCTTCCCAAATTTTGTATTCTGACGCCACACAAACAAGAGTTTGGGCAGAGCAGCCATTTTGTAATGAAAAACACAGCAAATAGGCATTTGAAGCTTAGAAATCTACAGGTAACATGACCAAGGTGAGGTTTTGTGTTTTGGAAAATCAAATGGAACACGTTGGCTGAGGTGACAGATATAAATTGCCTCCAAACTGAGTTTCACTGCGATTTTCAGGTGAATTCAGTCACAATTCCACAGGCAGTCAGCTGGAGGGGTGGATGAATTGGGAACAGCCGGTATCCTTGCGAATAAATCCAGCCCAATATCATTATGGATTCTTACATTTCTTTGTCTTTTTTCTCATTTGTCTTATTTATCATGGTTTGTAATGAATTTTCTGATGTCAGCTTTGGTTTTGAAGCTGCAATATGGAGTTCAGGGCACCGGAGGAATGGCCTTTTTCCATCAGGGCACAGCTGTTGGCTTGCTCCAATTCTGGCTTGCTGTCATTATTTTGGGAGCCTCAGCTGACTTTTGGTTTCTTGAGTGGAAATTTCCTAAATGTTTTCTGGGTCTGAGTTGGTTTTGCCTTCTTCCTTCCCAAATTTTGTATTCTGACGGCATACAAACAAGAGTTTGGACAGAGTAGCCATTATGGAATGAAAAACACAACCAATAGGCATTTGAAGCTTAGAAATCTACAGGTAACATGACCAAGGTGAGTTTTTGTGTTTTGGAAAGTCAAATGGAACACTTTGGCTAGGTGACAGATATTAATTGCCTCCAAACTGAGTTTCACTGCGATATTCAGGTTAATTCAGTCAGAATTCCACAGGCAGTCACCTGGAGGGGTAGATGAATCCGGGAACAGCCGGTTTCCTTGCGACTAAATCAAGCCCAATATCATTATGGATTCTTGCATTTCTTTGGCTCTTATTTTTCTTATTTATCATGGTTTGTAATGAATTTTCTGATGTGCGCTTTGGTTTTTAGGCTGGCATATGGAGTTCAGGGCACAAGAGGAATGGCATTTTCAATCAGGGCATAAGTGTTGGCTTGCTCCAATTCTGGCTTACTGTCATTGGTTTGGGTGCCTCAGCCGATTTGTGGTTTTTTGAGCGGCATTTTCCTAAATGTTTTCTGGGTCTGAGTTGGTTTTTCCTTCTTCCTTCCCAAATTTTGTATTCTGATGCAATATAAACATGAGTTTGGTCAAAGTAGCCATTATGAAATAAAAAACACAACAAACAAGCATTTCAAGGTTATACATGTACAGAAAACACGACCAAGGTGAGTTTTTGTGTTTTGGAAAATCAAATGGAACACTTTGACTGAGGTGACAGATATTAATTGCCTCCAAACTGAGTTTCACTGCGATGTTCAGGTTAATTCAGTCGAATTCCACAGGTAGCCAGATGGAGGGGTGGATGAATCTGGGAACAGCCGGTTTCCTTGCGACTGAATCAAGCCCAATATCATTATGGATTCTTGCATTTCTTTGGCTTTTTTCTCATTTTTCTTATTTATGATGGTTTGTAATGAATTTTCTGATGTGAGCTTTGGTTTTGAGTCTGGAAGATGGAGTTCAGGGCAGAAGAGGATGGTTCTTTTTCAATCAGGGCACAGCTCTTTGCTTGCTCCAATTCTGGTTTAATGTAATTGGTTTGGGTACCTCAGCTGACTTTTGGTTTCTTGAGCGGCAATTTCCTAAATGTTTTCTGGGTCTGAGTTGGTTTTGCCTTCTTCCTTGTCAAATTTTGTATTCTGACGCAATACAAAAAAGAGTTTGGTTAAAGTAGCCATTATGAAATAAAAACCACAACAAATAGGTTTTGAAGCTTAGAAATCTACAGGTAACACGACCATGGTGAGTTTTTGTGTTTTGGAAAATCAAATGGAACACTTTGGCTGAGGTGACAGATATTAATTGCTTCCAAACTGAGTTTCACTGTGATTTTCAGGTTAATTCAGTCAGAATTCCACAGGTAGTCAGCTGGAGGGGGGGATGAATCTGGGAAGAGCTGATTTCCTTGAGACTAAATCAAGCCCAATATCATTATGGATTCTTGCATTTCTTTGGCTTTTTTCTCATTTTTCTTATGTATCATGGTTTGTAGTGAATTTTCTGATGTGAGCTTTGGTTTTGAGTCTGCAATATGGAGTTCAGGGCACAAGAGGAAGGTTCTTTTTCAAACAGGGCACAGCCATTTGCTTGCTCCAGTTCTGGCTTGCTGTCATTGTTTTGGGTGCCTCAGCTGATTTTTGGTGTGTTGAGTGGCAATTTCCTAAATGTTTTCTGGGTCAGAGTTGGTTTTGCCTTCTTCCTTCCCAAATTTTGTATTGTGACGCCATACAAACAAGAGGTTGGACAGAGTAGCCATTATGAAATAAAAAAAAACACAAGAAATAGGAGTTTGAAGCTTAGAAATCTACAGGTAACACGACCAAGGTGAGATTTTGTGTTTTGGAAAATCAAATGGAACACTTTGGCTGAGGTGACAGATATTAATTGCCTCCAAACTGAGTTTCACTGCGATTTTCAGGTTAATTCAGTCAGAATTGCACAGGCAGTCAGCTGGAGGGGTGGATGAATCCGGGAAAGATGGTTTCCTTGCGACTAAATCAAGCCCAATATCATTGTGGATTCTTGCATTTCTTTGGCTTTTTTCTCATCTTTCTTATTTATCATGGTTTGTAATGAATTTTCGGATGTGAGCTTTGGTTTTGAGGCTGGCATTTTGAGTTCAGGGCACCGGAGGAATGGTCCTTTTCAAACAGGGTACAGCTGTTGGCCTGCTCCAATTCTGGCTTGCTGTCATTTTATTTTGGGTGCCTCAGCTTATTTGTGGTTTCTTGAGCGGCAATTTTCTGAATGTTTTCTGGGTCTGAGTTGCTTTTGCCTTCTTCCTTGTCAAATTTTGTATTCTGACGCAATACAAACAAGAGTTTCAGCAGAGTAGCCATTATGAAATAAAAAACACAACAAATAGGCGTTTGAAGCTTAGAAATCTACAGGTAACACGACCAAGGTGAGTTTTTGATTTTGGAAAATCAAATGGAACACTTTGGCTGAGGTGACAGATATTAATTGCCTCCAAAAAGAGTTTCAATGCGATTTTCAGGTTAATTCAGTCAGAATTCCACAGGCTGTCAGCTGGAGGGGTGGATGAATCCGGGAACAACCGGTTTCTTTGCGACTCAATCAAGCCCAATAGCATTATGGATTCTTGCATTTCTTTGGCTTTTTTCTCATTTTTCTTATTTATCATGGTTTGTAATGAATTTTCTGATGTGAGCTTTGGTTTTTAGGCTGGCATATTGAGTTGAGGTCACAAAAGGAAGGAACTTTTTCAATCAGGGCACAGCTGTTGGCTTGCTCCAATTCTGGCTTGCTGTCATTGGTTTGGGTGCCTCAGCCGATTTGTGGTTTCTTGAGCGGCAATTTCCTAAATGTTTTCTGGGTCTCAGTTGGTTTTGCCTTCTTCCTTCCCAAATTTTGTATTCTGACGCAATACAAACAAGAGTTTGGACAGAGTAGCCATTATGAAATAAAAAACAAAACAAATAGGCATTTGAAGCTGCAGGTAACACGACCAAGGTGAGATTTTGTGTTTTGGAAAATCAAATGGAACACTTTGGCTGAGGTGACAGATAGTAATTGCCTCCAAACTGAGTTTCACTGCAATTTTCAGGTTAATTCAGTCGGAATTCCACAGGCAGTCAGCTGGAGGGGTGGATGCATCCGGGAACATCTGGTTTCCTTGTGACTAAATCAAGGCCAATATCATTATGGATTCTTGCATTGCTTTGGATTTTTCTCATTTTTCTTTTTTATCATGGTTTGTAATGAATTTTCTGATGTGAGCTTTGGTTTTGAGGCTGGCATATTGAGTTCAGGGCACAAGAGGATGGTTCTATTTCAAACAGGGCACAGCTGTTGGCTTGCTCCAATTCTGGCTTGCTGTCATTGTTTTGAGTGCCTCAGCTGATTTTGGTTTCTTGAGCGGCAATTTCCTAAATGTTTTCTGGGTCTGAGTTGGTTTTGCCCCCTTCCTTCCCAAATTTTGTATTCTGAGGCAATACAAACAAGAGTTTTGACAGAGTAGCCATTATGAAATAAAAAACACAACAAATAGGCGTTTGAAGCTTATACATCTACAGGTAACA